>NC_085136.1:330771563-330829380 GCF_035046485.1 Aedes albopictus | reverse complement strand
AAAAATCATGTACATCAGTACAGTATCAATACATCAGTTTGACACTAATAAAAATTCGATCAAGTCAAACAAGATGTTTGAGCATGGGCTTCTTTTTCGACAAATATTTGATTCTGTGGACTAACAGCTTACGCCCTTAGCTATCATTTAACCATGTGCAATTTTGGGACCCCCAAATTCACACTAACGAAATCCATTTTACGTTTCGTTGGGGGTTGGTAGCGGTTGGTTGGCTGTTTCTGCAATCCTAAGCGTCTGTTCAGTGTTCACTAGTAGGAACGGTTGCGTCACCTACTTTGTTATCTTCCATGGATTCCTACCGAAATTGCTCCATAGATTCCAATACAAAATCATCCTGGAATGTCTATCACAAAAATTTCCATGGATTCCTTTTGAAAGTTCTCAGGAGATTCTTGAAGAAAATCATTCATTGATTGCTAATGAAATCCTCCACTAATGTCAAAAAGTCCCCTACTTCAGAAATTGCTCTAGAGCATAGATTCCCAAACTTTCTGGTGCGCGACCCCCTTTTGCCAGAAGAAGTACTTTCGCGATTCACCATAGAAAATTTCCTCTTGTCTGTTACAACAGTAAAATATTCTACTGTCCCTCGTGACCCCCCGGATGAAGGCCGGTGACCCCTCTGGGGGGTCGCGACGAACAGTTTGGGAAACCATGCTCTAGAGGATGCTCCAGAAATTGCTCCAAGAAGAAACCTTCAACTGATTTTTTTTTTTCAAAAATTGCTTTTGTAATCTATCTGGGTTCTCTTTTAAAAATCAAGGGTTCAGAATTGCTTCAGAAATTACTATGGAATTTCCTTCAAAATTCTTTCATACATTTCCAAACAAATGTCTCCAATGTTCCTGCAGGAGTTTTTCCAGATATTCTTAAAAAAAAATCGCATATTACGTAAGACAATTTTGACGTTATTTTTATAACACCAGTTTTCCCCCTCTCCAACTTATAAGATTTTTTGAATGAAAAACTACATATTTTCATATGGCGCGTAAGATTTTCCAAACCAATCCCCTCCCTGCTCCCATAAACCCTTACGTAATTAATGGAAGGCCCCCAAGAAATTAAGCGGCCCAAAGTAACCATTTTGTCGATTTTGAGCTGAGTATATCAAAAAAATATTCAGATTTCAGGCTTTCAGGAACTTTTTTAAGCTTATTTTACGATGATAAGAAAAATTTACATATATCGTAGAAAATTGGGTCGATTTTGAAACTCAATACAATTTGTATGGAATGAAAAATTAGTGAAAAACTTTAAACCCCTTTGCTTTTAACCTCCTTAATTCTTTCATTATTTTTCTTTAAGGAATACTGTCAGAATTTTCTCCAATGTTTCAGTTTTATTCAAAAAATTTCAAGATATTTTCTGAAGAATTCTCCAGGGTTTCCTTCAGATATTTCCATAGGAATTCATTAAAAAATTTGTAAAAGTATGATTTAAAAAAGATTACTATGGATTGCCTCTGAAATTTCAACAGGGATTACTTCCAGGTATTCATAAATTTCTTCGGGAACTCTTTCCAAAAAAAATATTGAAGTTTATCTCCAAATATTTTTACAAGGACACTTTCATAAATATCTGCAGGTATTTTTGCAGAAATTCGACTTTTTTTATTCAGAAAATCCTTTGAGATAATCCATACATAACGTTACATAATAAATGCTCTCTTTGGGGGTGCTTTCAGAATTTTTTTTCTGCGGTTTCTGTAGGGATTGTTTTGAAAATTTCTCCAAAGACTTCTTGAATATTTTTAGCATTTTTCATGAATGTCATCAACGGACTTCTTTAATAAATTTTTTTTCAATTCCTTCGCAAATTTATTTAAAAATTCCTTCAGCAATTCTTCCAAGCACTTCTTGAGACATTCCTTGAGGGACTCCTGCCCCATCTAGAAATATCTAGAAGGATTTTTGCGTTTCAGTCAGAAATATCTCCTGGTATTCCTTGAGACATTCTTCCAGGGATATTCCTCCAGAGATTTTTTTCACAAATTCTTCTAGGAAACCCTCAAAAAGTAATCGAAGAACTGAAGAAATCCCTGAAATAATTTCTTAAGAAACCCATGGTGGGTTTTCTGAAGGAATCCCCAGAAGAACTCTTGAATACCTCTACAGACTCTTAGAAGAACTTCTTGAAAATTTTCCGGAGGGACACACCATGTCCAAGGGGAGTTGTTATGAAAAATGAATATACCTCAAGTTTTATTCGCGAGAACCGTTTTTTTTTCGACCTCTAGATGGTCGTTTTTATAAAAAAAAACAATGAAGGTACATTCATCTTTCAGAACAACCCCCTTTGGACATAGCGTGAGGGATTCCTGAACCAAATATTCAGAAGCAGTTTCTGACAAAATTTCCTGATGGAATCTGTGAAGGAAGGAACTCCTGGATATACCTTAACAGGGATTTTTAAGGAGGTTTTATTAGAAAATTATGGAGAAATACTGAATGTAATTCCAAGGAACTTTCAGGAATCCCTGAAAAACAAAACTCCAGAAGATATCTCTGAAGAGAGCTCTAGGGATCGTCAATAAATTACACAACGTTCTAGGGGGGTTGGGGTGGTGTTGAGTCCCTGAAATTGCTAAGATGTCATTTATAAGGAATGGGAAAATTGGCTTTGAAGAGAGGGAGTTGAAAATCGACCAAAAAAATACTACGTTATTTGTGAATGCTCCCTAGAAGAAATTCTTGTACAATTTTCGAAGAGATCAACAAACGAAAATCCCTGGAACAAAATGTACCTATAAGGTAAGTCGTGGAGTCGTGAAAAACTTCTAAAGCAATTGATGGCTTTGAGGGAATCTCAGAATCAATACCTGGAACCGGAGAACCATCTGCAAGTATTCCAAGAAGATTTTCTTAAAAAAATCCTGTAGAAATTCAAAGGGGATTCTAAATGTATTCTTCAGGACTTCCTGAGATAAGCTTTGGCGAAGTTTCTGACAGGTGAACATCTGTTCTACTGGAGAATGGAGATTCTCTATGAGGAACTGCAAGAATTAGAATTGTTTTTTTCTAAACGAAATACTGGAGAAATTCTATCGAATTATTTCTGGATGCTCCTGAATTGGGTGAAGAAATCCCAAAAAGAAATTCTTGAGGGAAATTTTGACCGCACCCCAGGAGGAATTCTTCAGAAATGTCATGCACGAAATTGTGAAGCACTCTTTGAAGGTATATCTGAAGAAACCCGTGGGTTAGTCCTAGATGAATCTTTTGAGAAGTGTGTAAAGAAATTCAGAAACTACCCAAAGAAAAAATATTGAAGGAATTTCTGGATAAATTTTCAAAGAAATATGTTTACACATGATATCTATTCGTCAATAAGGGATACCTGGAGGAATTCCTGCAAGAATCGTCCCATGCAAAGTTCCAAAAACATTTGAATAAATCTTGAAAGAATCCCTGAAACAAGTTCTGGTGATGTTCCTGGAGGCAATCTTGGAGACAATTCTTAAGAAATTGTTGGAGGAATCTTTGTTAGAGCTCATGCTGAACCTTTTGCTGAACTCATACAATAATTTCTTGCAAAAATGCCTCATCTCCAGATATTACAGAAAATGTACGTAAACATATAGTTCAAGGATTAGTTCGCCCGGGAATTTTTTTGTACAGTTTACTTAAGCTTTTTCAATGGGACGCTTAAATTTGGAGTTCTTGAGTAAATATCCAGCTCTGATTTTATCATAACAGCACTGCAGTAGCCTTTGACAGCTTTCCACGTGCTATAGCTACTAAGTGGTATATGTTCACTCGAAAAAGGCTCGGAGGATCAAGTCGCATATACCAATCAACTCAGTTCTAAGAATTGAGATGAGGTCTCTATCTAAGTTCACTCGCTTTTAAGGCACTTCCCATTGGCCGATGTTTCTTGTGCTTGAATCGAACCGGAATTTCACCGCGTTCCGTAGTTATGGTCATTTGAGTGATCCGGACCGTATATGAAACTGAGCCTAGCCCCATCCATACATCAAACTGCGACGATTTTTGTAACCTTAAGCATGGTTGACACATTTTGTGCGGAAATCAACACTGGAGACCGGAAGTTCACCGACGTCAGCCCAAAATTCAAGATGGTAACCAAATGTTCATAATGGCGGCTCCAAATTCAATATGGCGGCTGTTTAATAGAGATTTTAAAGCATGCAATATGGGTATATTTGATATGGAGAAGATATCCGGAGTCCAAAAATGGCGACCCATCCAAGATCCAAGATGGCGGTCTAAAATCCAAGATGGCGGTTTAAAATTCAAGATGGCGTCTATTGAATGGAGTTTCAAGTTCGAAAACCATGCAATATGGGTATATTTGGTATGGGAAAGATGGCTGGAGTCCGAAAATGGTGACCAGAATATCCAAGATGGTGGTCAAAAATCCAAGATGGTAATTCAAAATTCAATATGGCGGCTGTATAATGTAGTATGAAGCCTTAAAACCATACAATATAGGTATATTTGGTATGGGGAAGATGCCTGGACTCCAAAAAAGGCGACTAGAATATTCAATATGGCGGTCCAAAATCCAAGATGGCGGCTTCAACTTCAGATGGTGGCTGTTTAATGGAGTTTTGATGCCTAAAATAAAGCAAAATTAGTATATTTTGTATGGAGAAGATGTCAGGATTCTTAAAAACAACTAGGATATCCAAGATGTTGGTCCAAAATCCAAGTTGGTGGTTTCAAATTCAAGATGGCGGCTGTTTAAAGGACTTTTAGGCTCTAAGACTTTGGTATTGGGAAGATGTCAGAGTCCAATATTTGGTATGGGGAAGATGTCTGGATTCCAAAAATGGTAACTAGAATATCAAAGATGGCGGTCCAAAACCCAAGATGGGGCTCCAAATTCAAGATAGCGGGGTTTTTTAAGAGTATGAGGCTCAAACATTAATAGCCAGATAAACGATATGATTTCTGGTATCATGAAATGGATTTTTGTTAATTGTATAAAAGTGCGATATACATCAACAAGTCACTCGAGTTTTATTGAAATGGGGTTTCGAAGGCACGAGAAAGGCGCCATCACCGCTAGGTGGATTAATTAAGGGGTTTTTCCTCCTCTGTTTGGTAAATTAAGGCACTTCGTCGAATAAGTTGAACTTTTTTGGCAATTTTTCCTTTATACGCATCCACCACAGACAAACAGACGTAACACTCTTCAAAACGGCTTGGCACATGCATTTAACGATCAATTCAAATTTCATTTGATTTGCGCGATCCTTCCACCAGAGGCGCTAGTGTTCGATCGCTTTGACGTTTGCCAGTGTACACGTTGCTGAATGATGCAAACGAGAATTATAGGCGATTTGTGTAGTAGTGTGCGTGTTAGCAAACGTCAAATCGAAATCCATCATGGCTGACAGTGTCTCGCGCGGTTATACCAACAGGTGGCAGTGTGCTCATGAAAAAGACACCGGGCAAAAGATTTTGATGAATTTCCTTCAAGAGTTACGTCTGTTTGTCTGTGCATCCACTTTTACATATTTTGACAGTCAGCAAATTACTAATCAGGTCTTCAAAGTTTATCTTGAATGTTCAGTTCAGCTCTGTTGTCATCCTTGTCAGTGAGCATAAATGTACGGATGGATGTTGAATGGTAACTATCTACAGAACGCTGATTAGACCGGTAGTCCTTTATGGGTTCTTTTGGGAACTCTACGTTAGGGAGCGGCTAATTTTAAAAAAATCTCTCAGGAATATGATTTCCAAAACAAAAAGTGATTTACTGATCGAAATAAGTGAGATGTGCAAAAGTGAGCGATTTCGGTTGATATTTACATAGTTATTTTGACTTATTATCTTTTGAATGAGACCTAGGGTTTTGCAATCGTACGCGGAAATATGAGTTTAAAAATATGACGTTTTTGAGGGGGTAATCGGGAGTGTACATATAATGAAGATTTTGTATCGATATGCGCAATTGTAATGCTATAGGGTGTCCCAGAAAGTATGGGCACAACTTTGTATAGCGAAAATACAATCATTTTCTTAACAAACAACAATTTTTATATTTTTGTATTTTTATTCAAAGTATGTTAATTGATACCTATAAAGAGTTTATACATTATAAAGGGGTTTTGTATGCAGAATGTTTGAAATGAAAAAACATCTTTCAAAACTTCTGCACAAACTACTTTTTTACGGTTTTGCCAAATATCCAAATTCGAAACATTTTTTTCGATTTTTTTTCACATGATATATTCAAAAACATGTTTCCTCAGATGGTTGAATGAAATTTTTTATAAAAATATGTTTTGCCTGTGCGTACGGGTATTTCAGAATTTTTAGAAAACTGGAAAATTCGCCTTTTCTATTTCTGGATAAGACATGCCCACAGACATTCGAGTTTTTAAACATGTTTTAACGAGGATAAAAATAATTCAATCTACACTTTATAAAGCTGGAGCATTTATTTTACTTATAGTGAAATTAAAATATAACTTTCTGCATGTTGTGATATACATTTAGAAGCTTGTTTTCATATATTAGAAAAAAGGGGTTTCAAAAATATCGATTTTGATGTTGAAATTTTTTTTTCAGGTTCAAAAGTATAAGTTTTCAATTCAAACTAAGGGTTGTATAATAGATACGCATATGAAAATGCATGGAAATATTTTTTGAAATTTTTATTGAGCTTAATTTCATGCGTAGACAACACTATATCAAGCGATGTTATTGAAAAATATAGCAATTTGTGCAGAATCTTGAAAAGGTCTTCTAGGAAATGTTCTACCGCTTTCAAACGAAGTGTTAAATGCAAATTTTAATGATTGGCATTTGATGTTAATATACTAAGGCAGGATGTGTGTGAAAATAAAGTTTGTTTATGCATCCATTCCCAAATGGCAGAGCTGCAAAGTTGTGCCCATACTTTCTGGGACACCCTATAGTTGAACCGAATCAAGAAAGTCCCATTTTGGTCAGCGACAAATTGTGAACCACTTCGAGACGACGGCACCAAATCGAGAACATCCGAAACCACCAAACAGTTGCAACCAACAAAAGCAAAACATGAAACAATCACCGCTCGCGGTACAAAAGTTCTTTTGAACTACATTTTCGTGATTATCGATCACGAATAACCACGGAGAGTAGCAGCTGGGTCGGCTAGAGCAGAAGATAAAAAGGTGATTTCCCCTACCATGAACCAACCAACTTCAACAACGGAGGCACCCATAATGGTGGTGGCAGTTAGTTGTAACCAAACGACAACAATACAGCAAACAGTTACAGAAAAAGTCATCCAATTCGAAGGAAGAGAAGTAAAACCGAAGAATAACTGGTGCAGTGGGGATATTCCACTAAAGCTCAGAACAAAACAGACCGAAAAAGAGAAAAAAAATAAAACCGATGATGTAATAAATAATAAATAGGGTTTGTGTTCCATCAGTAATCTCACGCTCCCAATTTCATCCTATTCGAAAACAAGCGATTACGGCACCGATTGATTCCGTTCTTTTTGTTTTCATGCGTGCTCACTCCCAACAAAAAATACAAAAATAAGAAACAAAACAAACAGTGCTTCATTCCTTTGTTTTTCGTAGGATGAAAATGGGAGCCACATGCTTAATAAGGGAACCAATACCCTATAACAAATGTTTTACTCTCGCTTTGTCAGATCACCGCGCAACCAAGTTGGCGGCGGTGCAATTTTCGGTGGATCGGTCCAATGGGGTCCAATCGCGCAGTAGGCTACTCGGGTGCAGCGCGGATTCTTCCTCTGCTCTGATGCTCCGGTCTCGTCTCAGGTCTAAATTAAAGAGGCAAAATCAACCGTGTTATTATATTTTATGGGATGTTTTAGTTGTTTTCGGTTAGTATACGGACTGTTTTGTACGTTTCCCTGTTCTGGCGGTACTTACATTCAATTGTTCGATTTTTTGCGCTCTCCTTGCCTTTTTCCACTACTGCACCTCATTCCGTTGAGATTCTTTGTACTGGACGGCAAGGGTTACCATACGCCTTCTTGATCGATTCCCTCTACTTCTGTCGGACACGATGGTAACCCTAACCATGCTTCTGGAAAACAGAAAGAAACCGCTCGGCGTTACCTGCTAGGATCCCGGGAAGAATCTCCAAAAGACTTGGCACATTTTCCCATATGTATCCCGCTCCGGGGGAATAAGGAACGACTGTGATTCGAAGTGTCTCCATTGAGCGCAGAAGTCACGAACACACGTCGTCGTCGTCGCAGTCGGTTCGCGATGCACACAACTCTCACGGGGCTACCTTTGAACCTGAAATTGTCCCGTTTGACTGAATGTGTCTTTTTATTTATATTCCCGATTGTCGTTTTGTTCGGGCGGTGAAGTCATTGTCGTGGCCGTTCCTTGACTCCTTGCTCGGCTCGCGCAACAAAAAAACAAGCGCAAGTGTTTTCCCGGTGCATCATCTGCGAGCGACGACGTCCTGTAGGACTGTTGTAGGAGGAAGACTTCCCCGGACGGAAGGCAGACCAAGATCTCATGAATATTTATGAGGCAACGCGCCCGCGCGGAGGTGTTTAGAAGAAGCGCCGCCGATTGGTACTGATTTGCATTTAAATGTGCTGCTGGCAAGACCTGCTTGGATTTTTCGTCAAGTGACATTTCCGCGTTGGTTGCTTGGATGATGTTTCTTTGTTATTTTTCCCATTCTTCTACGGTTGCGAAGATTGACGAGCAACTTGTTAGGGCTGTTAGGATCAACCAGGTGAGAACGTGGTTAGTGTCTATAAAATGGCCATATAAACTGATATACGCAAAATTCGATCTGCAGTTTTGAGGAATATTTCTTTAGTAATAAAATCACAAATCGTTCTTTCAATAAAGTAGACAAGCGAAGGGATCCGGAACTTCAACGATATTCATGGTAGCATTATGATTGATAGACATCATGATTTTAAGGTGAAAGTATTACGTCAATAAACATCAGAGTGTTCTGAATATAGGTCCAGTTCAAGGAATTGGCTTATCAGGACATAATATTTGAGGAAGGATTTCATACCATGGAAAGTTGAGCATTTCGATTATAATATTTATAATTATAACACAGCTTAACAAAAACTAACTTTTTCTCTGTTTCAAGAGCAAACTTATGTGTCTCCGAAGGATTTTGGGCCGCTGAATCCAAATCCGGGCTCAGATTTGCTCTAACACGTCACAATTTTGAGCTATACCTCAATTTATAGGGCAAAATATGCGATTTTGGGCTTTTTTGACTGCAAGCCATTAGACAAGGAAATATTTTTTTTAAGCAAACAAAAGGTTAATTGGTCAATTAACATCTAAATTAACGACTCATGCAAAATATTTTGTTTTACCTAATCGAATTTGACAGCTTTAAGCGATTTATGTTAGGTACGATATTTCCCATACAAGTCATCCTCCAAAAATTGCATGCAAGTTTTCATACTAACATAATTCGGATTCGGATTCAGCGGCCCAAAATCCTTCGGAGACACATAAGTTTGCTCTTGAGACAAAAAAATGTTGCGCTGTGTAATTGTAATAATTGTTGAATTGTTGACAACCTTTGAAACATGTGTTTTCAGAAAGGGACGATAAGCTGTCGGGAGCTGACTTTCATCTTTTATTTTGGACTTTGGTGACTTTCACTTAGTACCAAAGACAGGGATTCCCAAATGAGTTGTCAAAGTTCACGTTTATTATAGACATCTTTTGCACTTTCTGCTAGAACTCCTCATACTTTCCGGAAATCTTCCTGCGATTCCTCCAGAAATGCCTCCTGTGATTTCATCAGAGACCCCTCCATGGGTTCCTCCAGAATACCTCTACCGATTCTTCCAGAATTGTAGGTATTCCTCGAGGATCTTAGGATTATTAGGTTTCTCTAATAATTCCTGTAGATAATCTGCAATTCCTACTAGCATTTCTCTAGAAGTTCTTTCTCTGAAAACTCCCGGAATTCTAGATTTTTTTCCAGAGATTTTTTCAAGGACTCTTAGTAGGACCAATCATAACAATCTGCCATTGATTATTCCAGAAGTTACTTCGGTGATTCCTCCAGGAATATCTTCAGAGATTTTATCCAGGAATTCCTGCGATCCGTCAGACAATTGCAACTGCGGTTCTACCAGCTATTGCTCCTAGGACTCCTCCAGAAATTCTTACTGGGAGGAGTTCTTCTAGGAGTTTCTCGTGGGATTTCTTCGGAAGTTTTCATTTCGGACATTCTTCCAGAAGTTCCTCCGATGAATCCTCTAGAAACTCCTTCAGAGATATACCCCAGGAACCCATCCATGTTTTCTCAAGAGATTCCTCCAGGAGTTCCTCGGTACCTTCCTCCAGAAATTCCAGCTGGCATTCCTCAAGCAATTCTTCCTGCGATTCCTTCAGGGTTTACTTCAATTGATTTCTTCAGAATACCTATATCGGTTCTTTCATGGACTTCTCGAGGTATTGCTCCAGATATTTCCACAATTATGTTTTCTTTTTATTTCTCCAGGCATTCCTGATGGGATTTCTCTAAAAATTCCTGTACAGTTTCCTCCAGCAATTCCTACGATTTCTGCTGAAATTTCTTCTCCAGATTTATTTAAATTCTTTCATAAATCCATCCAGTGATTACCCCAGAGATTTATATCCAAGAGATTTTATCCAAAGATTCCTCCATAAATTTCTCATGGGATCCCTCCAGGAACATCTCTTGGTCTTCCTCCAGGAATTCCAGCTGAATTTCTCAAGCAATTCCTGCTGGGGTTCTTCTAGCAGTTCCTCCTTGGACTCTGTACGCGCCCAATGCGTGCAAGCAACAGTGATACGGGTGCCGTGCTGCTACCCGTATAAATACCATCTGGACGACGACAGCGAGACGCTTTCCAGCAGCTGTGCGCTCCAAATGGGCGGAGCTAACAGCGTTGCGCAGCAGGCGTTGACTGCCAAATTTTAAGATATTTAAGCGGACCCATTGACAACATTTCGTTCAATATTTAATAAATGCCTCGATTTGCACTATTTTCCTTCCAGGTGGAAGCTAGCCAAAATAGTGCCAATCTTGAAGCCAGGAAAAGACCCTACTCGCCCCAAAAGCTACAGACCCATAAGCTTACTGTCGGCATTGAGTAAGTTGTTCGAGAGATTGATTCTGGATCGTATCCAGGAGCACGTCATCAGAAATAACATATTGCTACCGGAACAGTTTGGATTCCGGGCAGGCCACTCAACCACACACCAATTGTACCGTGTAACTAGTATAATCAAACGTAACAAGTCCGTTGCTAAGTCCACGTTCATGGGCCTTCTCGATATTGAGAAGGCCTTTGATAATGTGTGGCATGACGGACTGTTACACAAATTATACAGATACAATTTTCCAAGCTATTTAATCAAAATAGTTCAGAACTATCTTAAAGATAGACAGTTTCGGGTCTCACTCTACGGTGTACTCTCGGACAGCTTACCAATCCCGGCAGGTGTTCCTCAGGGCAGCTTGTTGGGGCCCATTCTGTATAGCATATATACATCTGATGTCCCTCAGCTCCCTGATGGCTGCTACTTGTCACTATTTGCTGATGACACCGGCATAATGGTCAAAGGTCGTAAAACGTCCTCCTCGATCCGCAAATTGCAAGCATGTTTGGATTCCTTCCAACATTACGCTGAACAATGGAAAATAAAAATTAATTCAGCAAAAACGCAAGTTATTGTGTTCCCGTACAATCGTTCGCTCAGATTGATCCCCTCTGAAAGCCAAAAGATAGTCATGAACGGTGTCCCCCTTGATTGGTCCGCTGAAGTGGTGTATCTCGGCCTTACCCTTGACCAGAAACTTCTGTTCAGATCTCATGTAGAGAAAACCAAAATCAAATGTAATAAAATCATAAGAGCTCTATACCCTTTAATTAATCGTAGGTCGAAGTTGTGTTTAAAAAACAAATTAGCTGTATTCAAACAGATAGTAGCTCCTGTAATACAGTATGCAATGCCCGTCTGGCATTCTACTGCTATGTCCCACAGAAAAACTCTTCAAATTGTTCAAAACAAGGCACTAAAAATGATTTTAAATGTACCATTCGACACACGCACAACGGAAGTACACGAACTAGCAGAAGTTCAAACGATAGACCAAAAAATAAGCTCAATATTTCTATAATTCAGAGACAAAGCTTTGCAATCTGAACATGTTATGATAAGTTCGCTGTTTCAACAGAATTAGCGTAGGGAAGTAGTAGTAGGAGTAGTATGTAAGTAGTTTTAAGAAAATCAAAAAGCAACACTTGCTGAGTAGCAAGAAGAATAACATCAAAATCAAAACAAAAACAATGTAACACATACATAAACAAGAAGGCTAAAGCTGAAATGTTTGTAACAGAATCACTTAAAATGTAAATTGTACTAAAATGTAAAATTATATGAAATAAAGAATATATTTAATTAATCAACATTTCGTTCAGTTATTATTAAACCTCCGACACGAGCGGAGCTAAGAAAAGTAAAGGTGTTTTCTTTGAAGTTCCGAAGCAAGGCGAGTAGTGAGCGAGCCTAGTCGGCTAGAACGTTCCATTCTTTTCCACGTACCACAAGTGTGAGTCGGCGGCAAGGGCAGGCGGCGGACACAACGTGTTGTGTCTTGCTCAGCGTCGTTTTCATTGACCGAGGCGTGGTGTGCGGTTGTGTCGCTGCATCGAACGGAGAAAGTGCGGCTTGCCGTGCTTGATATTGTCGTGATACCGAGGGAAGTGGATGCCGAGAGTTATTTAGAACGGTTATTCGGAATAATTTTCCTCCTTATTGGCGTCCCTTCTCTCGTGTTATCGTCGGCAACAAGCTGCAGCAGGCATTTCGAGTGCGAGTTCGGCGTAGAGCCGTGGTCCTTCGACGGAGAGATCGTCCAGCTGGTGCCCGTGTCGAGCACGGTTGTCGTCATCCAGTGGTCGGTGGCTGCAACGAGCGCAGCCGTCGGCATTTCCTCATCGTTCGCTTTTGACCGTGGCGTGCACGGTTGTCGAAGTCTGGCGATCAATGGCTCTGGGTAGGTCGTTGATGCCACATTCCAGGTAAGTGCAACGAACCTTCCTCCAGAGAACTTGTGTACCCAACAGACTCCTTTAAAAATTGTTACTATAATACCTCTCGGAATTCTTCTACGGATTCTCTTATGATTTTTTCCATGAATTCCTTCACAAACTCTTACTGGGATGATTATAGGAAATCTTTCTAGAATTCTTCGGTGTATCCTTAAGGAATTTCTCCAGAATTTTTATACTAGGATTTTGGTCGACAATTGCTCATGGGATTCCTCCATCAACTCCTCTTGACCTTTATCCAGGAGCTCATGCTGGGATTCCACAAGTGACTCCTGCTGTGATTCTTTCAGGAATGCCTCCTTGGACCGCTCCAGAAATTCTCACCTGCAGAGATATCTCTAGGGATTTCTCCTGATATTCTTCCAGGCGGTCTTCATAGGATACTTCTAGAAATGCCTTTGGTGATTCTTCCTTGGATTGTTGTAAAAACTCATCCAGGAATACCTCCAGATATGGCATGCATGGATTACTCTATAAATTTCTCATGAAATTCCTCGTGGAACTCCCCTTGGTCTTCCTCCAGGAATTCCAGCTGAAGAGATCCCAATAGAAATCCAGTTTATTAGTTTTGTTTGGAATTATGATACCAAAAATATGAATTATAATTACATATATAAATAGCAATTCTTTGTACGACTTTTTTTTAAATCACCGAATAATGAAATCTTAAGTTTTCAAAGGAATTCTTTTTTGGGTATCCCAAAGATGTTCTGAAATTTCTTGCAGCATCACAGAATAATATTGTTAAATGCTTGGTTAAATGCTTCCTTGTGGAATTCAAGTATCATGTGGAAAAAAAAAACTCTGTTAGAGTTTGAAATGGAATACAGCACTAGTTTTTGGAGCCCAGAGAAAATAGATGTCACATTATAAAAGGCCCATATAGCTGAAGCGTAAACGCGAGTGCATTCATTGAAACCATGCTGAAGGTGATTTCTAGTCGATAACTATAAATTTCATTGACTTTCTTGGGCATCGAGTATTTGCGTGTCTATCAAAGAATGCACAAATTCAAATGTTCATTGAGGAAGTTATAATATTTATCAACGTTCTCATAAAACTCTTTGCGATTCAGGCGTTATCCTAGTTTAGACGTTACGCCAAAAAGAAGAGAGGGTTGGATTGAGCAGCCTCAGCAAATTGATACCAACTACCTTTTATAACTAAACGTAACACGATAAAATTGGAAATAATAACATTATATTATTGAAAATCATTATTGCACCCTTCAGCATTCACGCTGTTGTATTTTGTACATTACGTTAAAAAAACCTCACCTATTCTATACAAATCAGTGTAGTGCTGGTAGCGGTGCGGTGATCAATTTCTGGGTTTTCCATATGAACCTCCATACAAACTTCAGACGAATTTAGCACCACCCAATTGTGAATGACTTTAGCTGAAAATCAGAACGAACCGAAAGGGTGCCCATCGAACTTTTTGAGATGTAATTATCCCATATAAGCTTGATGTGTCCTAGTAAGAATCTCTGCAGGGAATCCATGGAGAAATTCTTGAAGAATTACTTGAAAGTATTTTCGGAGAAAAATTCTGGAATTCCCCTGGAGGAATTCCTCGACAGTTCCTGAGAGAATTCCGAAAGAATCTTCTCTGGATGAATTCCTGAAGGATTACCTGGAGAAATGTCCGAAAGCGCTTCTAGCATGTGAGTACTTATATATTTAAAGTTAGTTACAGTGACTGTGTAAGAATCACAGGATATATTTCCGAAAGAATCGCAGGACGACTTTATGAAAAAACTACTGTGCAGGAACTGCAGGGAGTATTCTTGAAGAAATTCATGGATGGATTCCTGAATAAATCTGTGAATGAACTCCTTAAAGATTTCCCGGAGATAATTTTGAAAGAATACCTAGATGACTTTTTGGAGAATTTCCTTTCTACTGTATCCCTGAAAAATAATATTGAAGAATTCCAATACAAATCGCTGGAGCAATTCCTCTAGAAATCCTTCAAGAAATTCAAAAAATCTTCAGATAATCCTGGAAAAAATCTTGGGTAATTCCTTGGAGAAGATGATTGACGGGTTACTGAAATTTTTGAACGAACCCCTGAATAAATTTTTGAAAAGATCCCGAGAGGAATTTCTGAAGGAATCACTACAGAAATTCCCGAAGTAATCCTCGACGGAATTCTTGGAAAACCCCCTAGAGGAATTCCTGTAGGTATGCCAGGAGTAAACACTGTAGGAATCCCTGGAGGAATTTCTGAAAGTATACCTCGAGGAATCCCTGGAGGAATTTCTGAAAGTATACCTCGAGGAATCCCTCTTTGAATTTCTGGAGGAATTCTAAGTAACCGCATCAGGAATCCCTGTAAGAATTAATAGAAAAAAATCTGGATGGATCCTTTTAGGAATTTCTGGAGGAATTCCTGAAAGAATCCTTGGAGAAATTCTTTGAGAAATCACAGAAGGAGTTCTTGGAGAAATCCCTGAAGCAATTCCTTGATGAATCTCTGGAGGAAATCCTGGAGAATCTTCTGGACAAATCCCTGGAGGAATTTTTGTAGGAATAATTGAAGGATTTCTTGGAGGCATCCCTGGAGAAATTCCTGGACGACTACCTTGGACAATCCCTGGAAAAAATCCTAGATGAATTTCTGATGAAACCTTTAGATGAATTCTGGGAGAGACCTCTAGAAAAATTCACGGAGTAATCCCCTGGAGGAATTCCCGAATGAATTCCTATAATAATCCCTGGAAGAATTCCTGTATTAATCCGTGGAGGAATTCCTGGAAGAATTCATGCAGGAATATCTGGAGAAATCCCTGGAAGAATTGCTTGAGAAATTCTTTAAGGACTCCCTGGAGAAATTCCTGTATGAATTCCTGGAGCAAACCCTGGAAGATATCCTGAAGGAATCCTTGGATGAATTCCTGGAAAATACCCTAGAGGAATTCTAGGAGGACTCTCTGGAGAAATTTCAGAAGAATCCTTTTGGGGAATTCCAGAAGAAATCTTGAGAGATATTTGTACAGAAATTCTTGGAAGAATTCCTGAAGAATTTTTTGGAGGAACCTCAGAAGAAATGCCTGACAGAACTACTGGACAATTTTCTGTCGGAAACCAAGAAAGAATTCCTGAATAAATCCCTAAAGGAATTCTTGGGGAAACTCCAGGAGGAATTGCTGTAGCAATTTCCGAAGAAATCCCTGAATCAATTCCTGAAGGCAATTCTAAAGGAATTGCTGGGCTAATGCTGAAAAATACTTTTGAAGAACTCCTAGAGGAAACCTTAGAGAAATTTCTAGAGAAACTCTTTGCAAAATCCCTGGAGGAACCCCTGGAACAATTTCTAGAAAATCCTCTTGAGGAATGCCTGGAGGAATTTCTTGACAAATTCCTGTCGGAAACCTAGGAAGAATTCCTGGAGAAATCCCTAGAAGAATCCTTGGAGAAACACCTGTGTGATAATTTCCGGGGGAATCCCTTGAGGAGAAATTCTTGGATTGATTGCTGGAGGTAACCATGGAAGAATTTCCGGAGGAATCCCTGGAAAAAAAAATCCTGGAGGAATTCCTGTATAAATTTCTGAAACAATTTCTGAAGGAATCCTTGGAAGATTTCCAGCAGAAATTGCTGGATGAAATGCTGTAGGAATTTCTGAAAAAAATCGCGGAGGAATTCCTGGACCAATTTCTGAAGAAATTCCTGGATGAATTCCTGAAGAAATACCTGGGGTAGTTCCTGAAGGAATTCTTGGTGGAATTCCTGGAGAAATGCCTGGAGGAATATATGAAATAATTCCAGGAGAATTGGGGTTATTTCTGAAGGAATCCCTGGAGAACTTCCTGGAGGATTCCTGAACAAATCCTTGAAGGAATTCCTAGAGGAATCTCAGGAGGAGTTCATGCAGGAATCCCTGGAGGATTTCTTCCAGTGATTCCTGGAATCCGAGAGAAATTCCTGTGTGAATTCCTGGAGCAATCTTCAGAGAAATTTCTAGAGAAATTCTTGAAGAATCTCTTTAAGAATTCTTAAAAAAAAACCTGGAGGATTCCATGAAGCATTTTTTGGAGAAACGTCAGGAGGAATGCCTGGAGCAACTTCTGGACAATTTCTGTCGGAAACCCAGGAGGAATTCCTGGAGGAACTTCTGGACAAAATCATGGCGGAATCTTAGGAGGAATTCCTGGAGAAATCCCTAGCAGAATTGTTGGGGCAATTCCGTGGAACTGTTGTGCAGAGGTGGATAAAACTCAATGGAAACGAAATAACCAAAGAAGGGAATCGGACTCGAAATGAAACACTTCGTGTGAATAAAACTAGAAAAATACTTTCATCACGTCTGAACGGGTTTAACGTAAGGGACTGAATGAATAATGCTACTCACTGATGCACGCGTGGCGCGCTCGCTCGGCTCTGCTGTGGAAAGTCTTCGCAGGGTTGATCTTGCCTTCGATCTCGCCGAATGCCACACTGAGAAGAAACAGTATTGCATATTCCCAACAGGAACTATCCCTGGGAGAGTTTCTGGAGGAATCCTTGAATTAATTCCTGTAGGAATCTCTAGATAAGTTTTGGAAGGAATCCCTGGAGAAATTTCTGGAGAAATTCCTAGAGGAATTCCCAGATAAGAATCTGGAGGAATTCCAGGAGGAATTTCCCGAGGAATTCCAGGAGGAATTGCTAGAGCAATTTCTGAAGGGATTCCAGGAGGAATCGTCGGAGGAATTCCTGGTGTATTCCTGGGGCAATTTTTGGAGGATCCATGAAAAACTTCCTGGCGGAATCTCTGGAGGAATCCCTGGAATAGAAATACTTGATAAAATTTCCGGATGAATCCCTGGAAAATTTCCTGAAGAAATTCCTGAATGGTAAATCCTGGAGGAAATCTTAGTGGAATTCCTGGAGGAGTTCACAGAGAAATGCTTGGATGAAATCCTAAAGGAATGCTTGGAGGAATACCTTGAATAATTCCTGGATCAATTCCTGGAGGAATTTCTGGGGAAATTTTTTAAGGAATCCCTGGATTCCTGAAGAAATCCCTGGGGAAGTTTCTTAAGGAATCCCTGGAGAATTTCCAGGAGAAATTGCTGGAGGAACTGCGATAATTATTTTTGAAGGAATTCCTGGATTTGTAGGATTTGTAGGAGTTCCTGGGATACTTCTGGAGGAATCCCTATAGAAATCCTTGGAAAACTCCTGGGGGAATGCCTGGAACATGCCGCCTGTAAGAATATCTGGAGGAATCTCTAGAGAAATTCCTTGAGAAATTTCTAGAGGGGTTCCTGGAGGACTCCCTGGAGGACTCCCTGCAAAAATTCCATTAGCAATCCCTGAATGAATTCCTGGGGAATTCTCTTAATGACTCACTGGAACAATTGCAGGTGCAATCCCTGGTGGAATTCCTGGAGGAGTCCCTAGAGGAATCCCTAGAGGAATGCCTGGACGAATCCCTGTAGAATTTTTTAGAGTAATCCATGCAAGAATTATCAGAGGAATCCTGGAAGAATTCCTTGAGGAATTTTTGGAGAAATCTCTTGAGCAGTTCCCAGAGGAGTCCCTTGAGGAATTCCCGGAGGAATCCCAGGAAGAATTCCAGAAGAAATACAAAGTTTAATTTCTGATCATTTTCATCCCGCTGTTCAATTTGACCCCGGTTTACGGTACTTTGACTGCACAAATTAACGTAGCACTAAGGAAGTAAAAATTCTAAAGAAAAAAAGAAAAATGAAAAACCAATATAAACCATGTACATTTGATTTCGGCTCCGTTATGCCTATTTGGCACCCGAACCTTCCAAAAAAAAACGTAAACACATGCTCGACAATATCTACTACAGCAACTATTTCGCATTCATCATATTCACGCTACAACACCATGAGGTGAGAACATAGTGACCCAGGCACCAATTTCCACTCACCAAAAACGGAAATGACAGCTGCTGTCCACGTTGTGTTGTAACGAGAGAGGCACTCCCTTTATTGCAGAACAATGACTGCCCAAAGAAAGTGGTGGAAAACTCCATCTTCCATCAAGGGTAGTCCATTGCATTGGGTCAACTAGCACGACGAACTAGCACTGCAATGGCACCTAACAATTGGCAAATAAATCTAAATTTATCGACCTGTCATCGAATCGCCAAGTTCTAGTATTGCTCTATTGCTGCTGCTGTTACTATTTCTCTAGGTTGCCATGGCTTCTTCGTGGCCCCAAAGGCTGAAACGAAGAGAATTAGACTGCACCATATATGGCTCGGCACAGATCCTATCGCTTTTCCCTTTGTACTCTGGGCATGTTGACAAGACCTCTCGCGGCAGCGACCCCCGCTGCTCATCTATTGCTCTAATCCACGTACTTTCCCGCAACAACAAATGCTAGAATTAATAACAAATAAATAAACACTTAATCATACATAATTGAACAAGCACAAACATTGTTCAAAAATTTCAATTTTGCAATAAATCTCTGCCACGAACCCGACCTGGCACACAGTAGGCCAGGCCAACGGCGACAACGACGACGGCGGTTTCTCACACTAAACGGTAACGATTTGCCCCGCTTGCTTTGCTCATGTTGCAGTCACCCCGAGCTCGTGTACCTGCCTGTATATCTGTACAGCAGGCCGCGTTTTGTTCCACCCGAGCGACGAGGATTTTTTTCTGCATCACCTACTTTGATCCACCTCTCCCCAACCCCATCGCCTTCCTCGATTCGATTGGCAATGCCTCCCGCATCAGGTCGTCCAGGTACTTACAGGAGGCACTACCGAAGCGGCGCGTATCGGGTTTCTCAAGCGCAACATTCCAGCCTTCTGTTTTCCCGGCACCGCCACGCCACGCAGCCATCAGGTTCGATGTCCAAATGAGCCGCCAAATCAGATCAAGCCGGAGCATTGTTGTTCAAACTGTCCAAAGAGCACAAACAAAATGCCGCACCGGAGAACGTAAATCATAGCGCTGGCTGTGCTCCGGGAACAACAAGAGGACGAAGAAGGTGTGGGAAGGATCTCTGTTCTCCCCTCCCTTTGAAGAGTCGGCTGAGCGGAGTTGATCCTCCCGAATCGGGGTCGGGTGTTGTGTAACCCTAGTATCCGAAGTCGATCATTGCCCATGTAGCAACCAACGCCTCCTGTGATCGATAGAACAATACGGGGTGCAAGGCCCCAAAGACGGTGAGCTGCCAATTTCAGCTGATTGCGTTGACTTCTTCACACCCTTACCCCTTTCGCTGACATCTCGAGTGTTTGAAGTCGGTTTTTGTTTTCTTGTTATTGGTATAGATCAAAATCAAACCAAACAAAGCGCTTTAACGCCCCTCTGCGAGAGAGAGCTCGCCGTTTTTTGTTGTCCATCGGTAATCGGATATTTAGGAATCGAGTGACCGCTGCGCCGGCGGCCACCTCGGACGTCACGATCACGCGTGTGGGTCAATATTTGACGAGTCATTACCGTCGTTCGGCGGAGTCATGAACTGCGGGATCGGGTGCTTATCGACTTTCCGTCGGCTTTGGGGTCTCTCTCTCCGCTTCATTGTCCGCGGTATGTTTGTGTTCAAACAAAAAGCGCAGCGAACAGCTTGCGAGAAGGGGTAGTAAGGGGCCGTCCATATACCACGTGGACAGCTTGGAGGGGGGAGGGGGTTAGCGAAAAGTCCACGCTTGTCCACGGAGAGGGGGGTGGGGGTTCGTCAAATGTCCACGTGGACAACATTGACATAAAAATTAGGAAACAAGAATCTACAAACGAAACAAATTATGTCACATTATTGATGAGATTCTCTTCAACAAATCTTTCATACATTTAATTTTACTATACATTGTCTTTAAGTTGTTAGCTACTTCTTCAAGGAAAAAAATCAGGGTATTGATTCACAGATTAATTTGTTTTAAACTATAAGAATTTCTAATTACTTAGTTTTCTTCATCGAGGAATGTTCTGGAGATTTAAAATGGAGTGAAGACCATGCAAATGATGGTGTTTCAATCAGAAAGTTTTCATTGAAGTTCTGTGTGGATTTCTCGAAGTTTCATATCAAATTTTAAAACTACTTCAAAGTTTCAAAATACATGTAGGAATTTGCAGGCTTATCTCAAGAACTTCAAGATGTTTCTAATGGATTTTAAAGTCTGAACCTCAGCAATACAATTTAGTTGCTGTAAATCTTGTTTTTTGTAAGAATCCAAGAAATATGATCTTATCTCAACAAAAATCTAAGATTTAAAATTACCTTATCTCAAAAAAAAAAATCAGACAATCATAGATTGAACAAACATTCTAAAAAACACCGTCTTCAACCAAAGGCTGTACAGACTGAACGTTGGACAAACACTAACATTAGGCGATGGATATCACACGAGACATACACAGGTAAGAATTTTCCGTTTGACAAAAAAATTTCGCCAACTGGAGCGGGAATCGAACCCACACTCTCACAAACATTAAACTGAGTTGAAAATAATGTTGAAAACTGGTAGGTACCTATTTTGTGCCACTTGTTTGTATTCTTTGTAAAACTATAGAATATTTGTATTTTATAAAGTTTTCAGTTATATTGAAGACATTGTTCAAAATTACTTTTTCCATTCATTTTAGACATATGAAAAAAACTTTATTTTCGGATGTCCACGTGGACATTGGGGGAGGGAGGTAGGGGTCAATGAAAAGTCCACGCTTGTCCACGGGGAGGGGGGAGGGGGTCAAAAACCATGAATTTTCTGTCCACGTGGTATATGGACGGCCCCTAAGACGGAGAAATTTGAGATATTTGCGGCTACTCTTCCGCCGGCGACGGCTGCCGCAGACCCCTCACTGAAGGGGGATCAGAGTTGACAGATGGACATGTCGTCAACGCAACCAAGCGTCATACCACACTTTCACGCCGCCTTTGTTTTTCGACGGATGATGCGATCATGTGCGTTTGTTGTGACCGTTGTGGTGACACATCGGACAATGGCGGTGTGACAGATTAGCACCTGAACCAGAATGTGCGACTTTTTGCACTGTGCAAACTGTGACGCTGTGTGAGGGCTTGGCCGGCCTCCCGTGTGGACCAACCAATGTGCACCGACCTGGTTCCTCGATCCAATTAGGGCGACGACCGCGCGAGGGTGCATGTTTTCTCCGCGGGGTTCAAACTCATTTACGAATGGTGAGCCGGAGCGCATGTGAACCTGAGGGCATAGTGTGCCATGCAACGCACAGCGGTTTGCCACACGGCCGTCGCCATCACAGCCAGCTTGGATTGAAGAAGGTTGTTTTTCGGGTTTCATTAAATCACAGGACTTATCCGGCACATTTTTTAGGGATCACCCAGAAAATTAAGAAATTTCTTATCGCGAAGGGGAGACTGGAATGTCGAGGAGTGGTTCTGCCGCAATTAAGGTCACTCCGAAGTAAAGCATGAGAGGGATTGTTTCCAAAGGAAGATAATCATTTTTCTCCGCTTTAATTAGCTGGGAGATCATTTCCAGATCATTATTTCAACGAAGTGAAATGCGACACTTCTTCTGCTTTACCTTTCGGTTTTAGGGTCTTAAGAGAAAGAAAGGTGAGAAGCTTATTGACATTTAACGCGTCAGGTAGCTGTGTAATTGCATGTGTAACTACTCTTCATCTCCAAGGCTACCGTTTGAGCATCACATGCTTCGACAACCATTGAAACTTGACACATTGGATCTTTATTGACAGCTATGTTGTATTTTTGATTAACTTTTTTGTCTAATTAACCCTAAAAGGGATACCTGGGGTCCATTGGACCCCAGGCGCCTTTCAGAGCTCGTCTTTGATGGAACACACTCAGCGAGGTGACGAAACTGAGGCCATGAAGGTATCCCTTTTAGGGTTAATATCACTGTGAAATTCATTACAAAAATAACAAGGCACGTCTTGGAGATCACTAAAAGTTATTTGGGCTCAATCATGTAGATGATATAAGACTCAATTCCATATTCTTAACCGGATCCCCATACACGCTAACGCCGCTCAGCACTAAAGTGCATAATTTCCAGACTACACCAAAAATGTGTAACCCTTGCACATTCACAAAATCAGCTCCTGTGTCCGCAAAATCGTTGAATTCGCAAAAATTTTTGTACGGCAATCTAGCTAGGTTTACTAGTGACCTTGGAAAACAAAAAAAAATATCGGTATTTTGCATCTAGACGAGTGTACGAGCTGTTTTTGAGAATGTGTAACTGTAACACATTTTTGTGTGGTCTGGAAATTATGCACTTATGAGTAGGGCTTACACATTTTAGTGCTGAGCGGTTTTACTGTGTACTATCTTAATCTTTTGCAAATCCATTAGCTGTTTTGATATCAGCGACTTTGACAATGGAGGTCAGCGTTGGATATCCAGTTGTACAATCACCATAGATTAAATACTGCAGCAGCTGGTGGTGAACCAGCTGCCGATGAGTATTGTAGTATCGTCGATGGCCGCATTTCTGACAGTTTCCGCTACTACGTCTTCTGGTCCAGGAAAATTATAATATATCATTTTACAAGTCGATTCGTATCAGCTGGTCGGCACATTCTATGAATGCAAATTTGACAGGAGGCTAAGCCATATAACATGCCGAAGAATATTGATGCCATCCTTGATGTCATAAAATGCCTCATAATTGAGTGCAGTCTTTATATCTTAATTCATCCTACCGAGCCACTTATCATATGATGCATATCAACTTCCATAAGCAATGATTATGTGATTGTTCGTATCTTATATCGTCCGTAAATTCTAAACAAATAGGCTTATGTATGACATACCCCAATAAGTATGATACTTCCCCTCCCTCCACTTGAATTTTATTTATTTTCTGTTTTGTTACATGGCACGGCACTATAACGCGTTAAAAATGTAAACTAATATTCTGCATATAAGCTCAGAAAAAATTATCGAAAAAAATGCTATGTCCGTGAGATTTCAAGTTAAGAAAAACTATTAAAATCAAAGATCAGACTACAAAGACGTTCGGTCTGTGCAAACAGTTCAACTGCAATGCTTTTTAACTTCAAGTCTGTTATGTTTAACAAATTTACAATTATCGCACCGCTATCCGTCATAATGATGCTCCAAGTTAGCCCAAATCAACAGCCTAGTTTAACTTTAACGTATTGAAAGTTGACGTCTATCAGGCGTTGCAGTTATTGAATCGTTCGCTAAGTAAAACTAAAACCTGTTGCAGTTATCGAACGTCAACTGTAGTTCGATGAAAAGCAGATCGCATTTATTTCCCAGACACTCTCAACTGCCATGCTCGTTTAACTAATATCTATCCTAAAAGTATACCTAAGAAAACTTCACAAATCTACAACTGTACACCTCATATTCTCAAACACCAACATATCATAAATATAAGCCCGCACTTGGAGGAAGACACTGAAATCCGGAGCAACTCCGAGCAATCCATTTTTCTGCAACACCCGATAGAACCAGGTTAAAACAATAATTCTATGCTATATTTGTTAACTTAATGTTCCATTGTCTCATTCCATAAATCATCGTACCAGATGAAGTTTGAGTATCAACAAACTAATCGATGTTCGAATCCAAATAACTCCATTAGTCTTATGCAATTCACTGAATCACATCCGTTAGACAGAAATCTATTAACAAAAAAAATTGTTCAATTTATCCTTAAATAAAAAATACTAACCGATACACCAATAAGTAGCCCATAAAAGACTTTAACAATCATTTTTTTCAGTTGGCTATTCTCTAAATCCATTGGTGAAATTGATCATCTTATACTTGAACTATGTACTACTACTACTTGGTAAAGTTATTCATCTTAGTTGTGCTCCATATTTGCTTCTCGAACCTATAAACCATAAATACCAGTCAGTTCTTCTTAAATCGACTAACAGAAATAATTAAATCAGTGGAGCCTAGCCTAATCCAATTTAATCGTATCATACATTTATTTGGTTCTCAAGTTCACTTTCTGGTCCCCAAAGCAGTATAATATTTTAATAGACTTTTACCCACTTGCTTTTTTTAGCTCACGTATTCCAAATCATTTCAATCCTGTCTATGCCTCAACGACTCCCAAATCAACACTATCTTACGGACTCTCAAATAGTTGAACTGAATCCCAAATCAGTAAACAACCTTCGATTTAATGGATAAGTTTCACCCAAATCAGCAAACCAATTAAGAATAAAAATCAACAAACTAAATTTATTTTCAAACCAATCAACTGATTTCCAAATCAGCAAACTCAGGTCGATTCCCAAATCGACATATGTTTAATGGTTGTTAAACCAATCTACTGATTCCCAAATCAGCAATCTCAAATCTTGCAATGCTCGAATCAGTTGCCCTTTTCTACCGGGTACTCAAAGCTCTGGTTCGATGTTTGATCAAGCATCCCTAAAGAAACGTTTCAAAATGTACAAGGCATTTTATGAGACGTTTCAAATCAGCTGTTTTTTGTCTGTTTACCCGTTTTGAAGTTTATTCTATGGGCCCACTTATTTACGTTTATGCTGGCATAACTTGTGATAAAGGTGCATCAAACAAACGGGACTAATTTTTTTCCGCGGCAAATACGATAATCCACCTCCTAAAACAAAAAATAGCAGATAGCAGGGATGTTTCCTAGCCTGCTGGTGATATCGAGCAGCCCGGCAGATCGATTCACGTCACATTAAAAACGGAAGCATATTTGCCAACAAAAATGTGATGAACGTATTCATTATGTTAGGCTACTTTTCAGCAAAACATAAACATTAAATGTAAATAATAACAATCAGCGGCCCACAAGTGAAACGTCTCGTAAAATAGCTTATTCTTACATTTACTGTTATTAGTCTCAGACGCTATCCAATCAATCCATAATGAAACCGAAAAAAAAATCTAAAACGTTCGACAAACAATTAGTGAATTATCATCCACACAACATCAGTAAAACCTGCAAATTTTCCATGTACATGTAATTTGTCACGACTGCCCTTTTCCGAACCTGTTTTCAATTACAGTTGGGCATTCAGCAAGACGTCACTCAGCCCCTCTCCCTCATCGTTTGTTTTTTTGTTTTCATTTGCTTTTCGTTCAAATAATAAAGCTAGTATGACACTCTTTGACCAATGCCAAATATTTGACCACTTTTGACAGTTAAATTTTGACTAAGGTGTACCCGGAAAACAAAAATATTTGTCACTCTCGAAAAACGAATAGGGACAACCAGAGCCAAACAACCTGCCAAAATTTATCTGTCAAAAGTGGTCAAATATTTGGCGTCTGGGCAAAGAGTGTAATAGCACCCTAAGCAGTTTGATTCGTTTTATTTACTCACGGTTTTTCATCCTCGTCGCCCTTTGTAGTATCGTCGATGACCGCATTTCTGATAGTTTCCGCTACAGTAATCGCCAGAATCCGAATTCTCCGCTTCCTAATCGCAACTGCTACCAACCACGTCCCCTCGCGCACTCCACAACCCAAAGTCCTCTCGCGTCAGGTCGTCTCTCCTTTCTCCATGCACTTGTGTAAGTACGTCACTGATCCAGGCCCTACAAGTATTCTCCACTGATACACACCAGGTTTCAAACCATTCCAAGTGCTTGGTTTGTTCTTAAACCCCGTGAATAGCAAACACTTGACGGGACGCCAAAACTTCCAGGCCTACAAGAGAGCCTCAGTTGACTATTTAAAGTGCAGGTAACGCAGCTGAGCCTGAATTACTGTGACGCAGCCCAGCAACTGCTGTAACAGACAGCTGCTAAAGTGGCAGTACCCACCGGTATCGGTAACTGAGTTGAGGATAGGTCTAAAATAGCGGCAATACGGAGAATGCACAATGGTTTCTTCATGCTACAAAAGCTTCGTGATCGCCACGGTCAACGGGGTCTTCTTCAGTAGTTGCTATGCGTCTCAACGGTAGTCGACCGAACAGTTCACGTAGATGCTGGACTGTATGGCGATTCGTCTAGATACTGGGCAGGGCGCAGTGGTACTAGCGGATGACTTCAATGTCTGGGTCGTGGAATTGGTAAGCCGTTTTACGAACCAGCGAGCCAGATCCTGCTAGATGCACCGATTATTCTCGATGCCGATCTGGCTGATGTTGTAATCCTGGCCTAAGAAGCAGTTAAAACTAGAGCCGCCTTTCTCAAACTATAGGTCGCGACCCACGAGTCCATAAGAAATACACGCGTCGGTAAAGAAGTTTGAGAAATACTGAACTAGAGGATATATGATATGATGCATACACTTATAGCCATTCCTTTACGACTTGCTGCAGCATTCACTACAAAAACAGCAGGTAGTGGGCAGAGGAAGGGACGACTAATCTTCACAGGTGGAACACATCATAGTACAATGGCGAGGTACTGATACGGAGCAGCATGGACAAGAGATTCCATTAGCGACTGGAAAAGGTGCGCTGAAGACTAAGTTATGACTATGAGGGTCACTCTCAGAGAGTCAAAACGAACCCGTGGGGTAATGCCTACAGGGTCATGACGGCCAAAACAAGAGGTATAATGGCTCGTGCAGAGCAGTCTCCAAAAATGTTGGTGAAGATTATCGAGGGGCTCCTTTCGTAGGACCGCTGGGGACTTTGACTGGTGGTGAGGGAAAGATCTATGACGAGGATTGCAAAATCCCTTAGTGTGGGTAAGGTCCCAGATCCGGATGGAGTTCTGAACCTGGCCAAAAGTAGCTATTGCAGAGGTTCCCGGGGTGTACAGATCTGCTATACAGTAATGCCTGGACGAAGGAGTTTTCCCAGAGGTTTGGAAGTGGCAGAGTCATGTACTAGTGCCAAAGGCGGGGAACACCTCCGGACAACAATCGGCCAATATGCTTGATCGAAACGGCGAGGAAGGTGCTCGAGAAGATCATCCACAGCAGACGGTTGTTGTACATCGAGGGTGTAAATGGTCTCTCGAGCTACCGGTTTGAAATCTGGAAAGAGAAGTCTACCAGACACCGAGCTTACAGACTCCTCTTGGCTCCAAGCTACGTCTGCTACTGAAAAGGATATCAAGCTCCTTCTGGCTCAAAGTGTCTCCCACCCCGAGTACCTTCTGCCATCCAGCTCCAGCGTCAATAGATCAGCCAGCACCCTCTGCCTCTTGGTTCCAGCGCAGGTCCCACACAGTTGTCAATCCTCACCGAGTGTTGATCCCCTCACTACCTCTCGGTATCTCAACGAATATGGGCACCCAGCCTCATCGCAATTTGACACCTCATCGGGTATTGGCCTGCTTCCTCATCGTCCCTTGGATACCGCATCTTAGACTCCTCGCTATCCGAACCACCACCAGGGTGTCCATGGGCCAATAACCTGTTGAAACGAGTAAAATAAAACAGGCGAGGCTTCGTTGTCCAATCCCACTGACTGATATCGCTACCAGTATAGTGCCTCTCCTTTATTCAATCAACATATTTACGATTCATTTCCATCAAATTATACCTACAAGTTGATACCTAGCTCCACTGAGATGTATGATGCACCTCAAGGATCCAATAAAGGGAACGTCACATTACTCAGAAACAAGAAGTATCTAACGCCTTAGTAAACAGATCCGCAAGTTCACCTGCATGCTCACTGGCTTGACTTGGAGTCATCCCGCTTCCTCATGGTTACGAATAACATGATGTTTGACATCGATGTGCTTGCTGTGATTCTCACGATACTTGGCCACTACGCTTAACCCTTTGGAGCCGGAGACATCAATATAACCCCGGTGATAAAACGGAGCATAAGAGACGTGTTCGAGGCCTGTGAGATTGCAGCAGCGAAGACAAAACAATACGGATCCAAAGGGTTAAAACAACGTATTCAGCATCGCTTGAAGATGGACATCATATTACGCAACAGCTCTCAATACGGTTCCTTTGTCAATGGTCCGTCACGCTTCAGTCATGGAGTTCTTTCTCCATCGGGGTTTTGCCATTTTACATGTCGAATCGCTGCAGGATCTTCGTTACTTTGGTCTCTTGCTAGAGTCGAAGCGTTTCTTCCTCACGGTTGTACACCAGCTTCCCCAAGAAGTAGTTCGCCTCACCGCAGTCGGTAATCTTGAATACGGCAGAAAGTTCTTTCTTGAGCCTCACGATTGAAGTTAGCTTCTTTCCAGGTGATCAACAGGTCGTCGACGTTTGTACATAATTATGACCAGCCTGTCCCCTGGCGTGAATTTTGTGTACAGGCAGTAGTATTTGAATGACCAAGTGAATCCCATCTTTAGCAAGTGTCTATTCAGCCGATCGTTCCAGTAGCAGGTAGACTCTTGGGTAGACTGCATTAGTCCGTACAGGGACTTGTGATTCGCGTCTACGCCGTGTTGCACCCCCATATAAATGTTCTCCTGCAGGTCACCATGAAAGAACGCAGTTTTAACATCCATCTTGTAGAACAGGAAACGCAGACAGTCGGAAAAACACGGTTTCTTCATAGTTGATGCTTTGACGCTGCAGGTATCCTTTCACTACCAAACGAGCTTTGTGTAGAGAATTTCAACTCCAACGGACATGTTGTTTTACTAAAGTGACCGAACCTCGGTGGACTTTGGTTCACCCGTTAGACCTTCCCCTGATCCATCAAAGCACCGTACTCCCCAAGGATTCGTAAATCTCCATACAGCCCGTCCACCAGGTTATTCGATGATATCGCCTTCATTCTTCGCCAAGTTCTTCGCTCAAATGTCCAAGCCGCATGGGTCAGAGCTCAACCTTCTCCGACATACAGGAATTCACGGTTGGGCGTTCCAGATTAATCTACAGCTCGTACAGTCCGCCCTTCAGTTTGATGGTGGCGATAACTTCACCGTTTTTCTTTAATATTGCAACCTTGGCGACGAAGTTTTCCTGTAAGCTGGCCGTGGCAAGCTTCTCCATGGACATCAAATTGTCGCGCAACTCCGGGATGTCCTTCATAAGCAACGAGAATCGTTTGTTGCTGTCGCCATGGAGCTCACCGCCCGTTTTCACAAGAAGAGATTGGTCTTCCTTGGCCACGTTAATAACAATCGGCTGCTACAGCTTCCGGACCACCAAAAACTATTCGCAGTCGATGATGAGGTGGTCACTGGATCAAGAATAGAGCTACGACTTGATATTGCCCGGGCTCTTACTTACTGTTTTCCACTGCTTGGCCACCGCGTTAGCTTCACCGCTGGTCTTTTGCCGACAGTCCATGAGAAGGCCTCGCTTGCTTGTACTAGTTTACGGGACAGAGGTGGGTCGGAAGTGCTTCCACTCAACTTAAGGAGTCCTGCAAGGTTTTATCCTGGGTCCTGTGTTACGGAATGAATTCAATATGACATATTATCGCAATGCACGTCCTATTAACTAACCTAAGTGACCGAAACGACCGCATTCTTAGTGTCCGCCAAAGTCAAACATTCGCCCACTTTCAAAACATCACAAGTGGCTGTCGAAAGCCGAGCTTAGCCCCATACTGAAAGTAATGCAAACAAACAGCTTTCAGTTTCCACCTCGTCATTGATTGGGCATCCCCCCAAAACCCATCTGGGCTCTGCCAGTGTCAGCACCCCCAGCTGCCGTCGTCAGTCGGCAACCGTTTGACTCTGATTGGTTTCGTTTTGATGCGATTGCCTCCCACGTCTTCCTCTCTGCTGTAAGCGTTCAGGCCGAACATTTCAATAGGTCCTATCTGCATTTGAGAGGCTCTCTTTATTCACTTTCTCTTTCAATTATTGCAATGTAATGGTAAACTTTTCAACTACTTTTGCAGTATAAATCAAAAGACGATTGATTTGACCATCGTTCTATGCAAGGAGATAATCATAATTCAAACGAAAAGCTGAGATATTAACGAAAGAGAGGGAAACCAAAAAGAGTCTCTCTTCTGCAGATAGGACCTTTAGACATGTTTGGTCTGCGTTGATCTTTCGATTTTCGTCAAGCGCAGCAAGCGTGCGTTTCGCACCCACCCCAAAACAGACAGGAGAGGAACATTCCGCCACCATTCAGCGCGCGAGTTCGTGATTCTGCATTAATCGCAGCAATCCGTTTTCGGTCAAATGTCAAGTGGCTTGTGCCTGTCGCAGACGTCGCCGTCGCCTACTAAGAACCGCGTGGAGTGTCGCTTTTTTTTGGGTTGACCGAATTTGTGTCACTGTTTCAAGTGGAAATTTTCCTTTCAACGACGGAGTGAAGTCAGACGTTACGTACGGGATTGCATGTTACACTACAAAGTATGCATTCACATCTAAGAAAGGGGAAACATGGAAGCTGATGTACTCACACTCGTCGTCATCATCATCAAGGTTGACCACCGTCGTGCTCTGAGAACCAATCTAGCAGTAATAATTTACAAACTTTTATGTGGCAATCACCGTTCGGAAAGACTGAAAAAAAAACTGACGGCGGCGGTGGTGGTTCGTAAAACCAATCAGGCGTGAATGCAGCAGAAAAGGAACTGTTTCTCAGCATTGCAATATGAAATGTTTGCGGGGGATTGAGGGGTTGAACTACCTACTGACAGAAAGGCTGATTTTTTCATCAATCAGTTTCGCGAAGTGTCTTTGAAGATACATACACTCAAAACGATTTCTATTTAGTGACTTAGTTTATGTGGAGTTTTTTTAGAGTCAATTCAAAAGTAGTTGAAGTAAAAATTAGTTCTTTTTGTGAGTCAATTCAGTTAAACAACCCCTAACGAGACTAACTGGGAAACTGAGTAAAAATAGTTAGTTTTCTGAGAAATCTTCACTTTCGTGTCAATAGCTGTTGTGGCGTTACATAGAGAATGGCGCATATTACACCGCTCCCCTCCTATGTGCATGCAATAAGAAGCGTTTTATAAATGGGTACCAATTTATCCTCCATCCCCATCTCAACATGGTGCGAAGCGACGCGACGCCGACGGAGGCCTACTACGATCAATACCGATGACGCGCTCACCGGAGTGTTGAACGAACTGCGTGAAGCCCTGCCGCGACGAAGTAGGCTGTTCGCGAGCAGAAGAAAAGCATTTCCTTACCTTCTTCGCTGTTGATCGCGTTGCTTGGGAAAATTAAATGTAGCAACACGACGGCGATGCGATGCAGTCAGCAGCGAGGCGGATGAGGCGATTGTTGATTTGAATGGGATTGCAATTGAAGTGTGTTTGCAATTGGTTCCTACAAATGGAGCCTTAATTTGTGTACACAAGTTGCAGTTTGTCTTCCTTTCAATGGTTCCCGTTTAAGATTTATTGTGTAAAGACTTGGGAGTAATTTCTGTTTGCCGTACGTCACTAGTTTCTATATATTTTAAAGCAGTCTTATTGTATTGGAGTAGATTCTTAGGCTAGGAAGCGGTCCTCTGGACAGCGGGGATCCAGGAATACTGCACAGATTGTACGGTATTTCGAGACACATCACAGTTGGCTGGTCCACGCGTTGCCATGGCAATGGCAGCGATTACTCCTCAGGCGGCAGAAGGAACGTCACAGCAGCACTGACGAAAAGCATCCCCGACAGGAAATAGAACGTTAGCGGGCAATTTTGAGTCATCAGAAGTCCTATGACGGCACTTGCGGTAAAACAGCTCAACCGTCCGATCATATTGACCAACGAAACGGCCATGCCTCGGACGTGAGTTGGAAACAGGGATACGGCTCGGGCGTTCACCAGCATGACACAGATGCCAGCGAACATGATCTGCACGCAGAACAGCACTGCCACGAGGTAGCTGTTGGTGAAGAACTGCAGCAGTATTCCGGCAACTCCCGCTGTGGTCATGTTGAGAACCATCATGGTAGACCCTTTGAATTTTCGCAGAATAAACGAAAGAGTTATGCAGTAGGTGGCACCGAAGACTCCGAGCATTGCCGTGTAGATGAAGGTGTCCTGTTCCACACTGGACTCGCATATCGCTAGGATTGAAGAATTCGTCGGCGCAGGTTGTTGCTGTAGGACGGAGCAAATCTCGGTACCATCCGAAGGATCGGACGAGATTTGATTCATGATTTGGGGGAACCAGAGACCTAGACCACCATATCTGGAAGAAATTGGAAGTTAACGAGGATATTCAAGTAAGAAGCTGATCATTACAACTTACATGGTGAAGGCACTGGCGCTGTGAACGCAGGAAACCAGGAAGTACTTCAGATACGGGAACTTCAGGAGAGGAACTGTCTGATCCTTCATAGATTTCAGCACTCCCAGCAGTCCGGTTTGCGTCTCCACTTTGACTTCGCCAACTTCGGTTCGGAGAGCTTCGACCTTGTAGTTGCCTTCACTACCGGCACCATGGTTGATTCGGTACAGCCACTTCAGCACAGCCAAGGCTTCATCTTCTCGACCTTGCGATAACAGGAACTTTGGTGTTTCCGGGAAGAAGAAGAACACGATTCCGGCCACAAGTCCGGGAATAGTGTACAGGATGAATAACAGTCGCCAGGGTTTATAGGTGATCGTATCGAAGATGGGGAAGCTCCATTCGAAGGATAGTGTTAGCCAGCCGACCACTGAAAACGAAGATTCAGTTTCATCATTAATTCGTTCCATCGCAATCCCAAAGATTCACTTACAAGCCACGAAGATAATTCCCACGGAAGGCATAACCGATGCGTAGGAGATCAGTTGAACTCGTCTGCTCGGCGTACAGAACTCCCCCAGATAAGCGTAAACCGTAGCGGACGGAGCCGCAACGCACACCCCCGTGATAAACCGCAGCACCATCAGCGACACAAAACCGTTCGCAAAGCTCGACGCAACCGAGCATATCGAAGTAACGATCAACGAGTACTTCAGAACGACCTGTCGCCCCCGGGTATCCGCCTGGAAACCCCAGAAATACGACGATGCCATGATCCCCAGAAATATCGCTCCACCTATCATGCCCTTCTCTCCGGGATCCAGCCCCAGATCGCACTGGCTGGCCGGCAGAATGATACTCAGTCCCATGGCCTCGTTGATCGACGCCATGATGGCGAACCCGGACAGCATGACCAGCAGAATCTGCGCCCGTCCATACCCGACCAGCTCCAGGGCTTCCTCGTAACTGTGCGATCGCTTCTGCCATTGGGGAGCCTTGATCGGCTCCACCGAGAACACCATGCTGACCGAGCAAGGAGGCGCCATTGCGAATCCGTTACAAACTATCCGAGCCGAACTGTGCCAAAAGAGAGATTCGAAGAACCGACCGAACCGGTTGAGTGTTTCACGCGAACTGAAGTTCCTTGCGGGGACGTTTCAAGATCTTAAAGATCACTAGCGCGCAGATTACAATCCCTCGTCCTCCGTGGTGGTGAGCTTGTTTGACTAAACAAACTGACTGTGCGAAAGGTCGTTATCAGTTTGTTTGCGTTCGCGTTCGCGATCCGCGCTGGATGTTGTGAAATGGCATCATGACGGAGCGGAACGATGCGGAAAGTGGAACCGCTCCAAGTTCCCTTCCTATGGGAAGCGACGGAAATATGAATGGAAAATTGCGGGCCATGCGCCTCGGCACCGCCTTGTCACGGTGTGCGTTGATGAGCAGTCGGACGATCAAGTAGGCGCTGCTGATAGAGTAATTATCGCTACGACAACGGGTGATAAGCGCACGTTGTCGTGACGATGCAGGAATCGCCTAATCTAGGCTTGGGGATCTTATCGCGCGTCCGTTTGCGACAGCTGATTATGCAAATTTTGCTGTGCGGTGATCAAGATTTATGGAAAATTTCACGTTTTTTGACAAAAGGGAGAATGGTCTTCTACCGACGCGGTCTATACAAAAACGTGTATAAGCAAGAAACTGTCAGCAATCAAGGTTGATGGTACTTTTATTATGCGTTGCTATGGCAACAAATGTAACTTTAAATTTATTTTGGGAATTGGGACAGAAACAGCGTTCTTAACAACAGACAGACAATGTGGGTCGTTTTGTTCCCCATTTGAAAAAATCAGTAAAAGGATACATAATTCTTCTGTGTGAGTGGAGCTGCGTATATTTACTCATCTACAGATAAATATATACTTTTCATGTAAATGTTTCACGTGCTCATGTTTTGGATGTTATGTGATAGGATAAGGTAGGTAGCTATTTATTTTTTCAATTGCGGTGAATTCGTTGTAGTGTCGGTAGCTAATAGCGAGTCTACTTGCCAGTACTGAACGCCATGGGATCGATTATAGATGGAGAAGGCTGAATAGGATCGAGTAGTAGGTGGTCTAAGGCCCAAGATTCCTCATACCCCAATCCGTTTGCTACCAAAACCTCTAACTATATCTGGATTTCCAGCGACGTTCAGTATAGTCAATATCTATACCAAACCATAGCAGTTCGTAGTTTGCTCGACAACTTGTTGAACTTACTGATGTTTCCCTGGTTATGCGAGGTATGCACTTCAAACGGAATCGCTCAAGTAATTTTCGTTCAGTGCATTATTTTTCTGTAACCGGAATGGTCAAGAAATTTAATGGATAGTACGCAGATCGGAAGAAATTTCTTCGACTATCTCGATGCGTTGAAGATTCAGGCAAGGAATCGCTCAAGAAATAATAAAGCGTCGCTTTATTCCGGAGCTGAATCGAAACGTCAAATCAAAATTTAATGGGGCTTGCTGTGTTAAATTTCTTGACCATTCCGGTCACGGAAAAATAATACACTGAACGAAAATTACTTGAGCGATTCCGTTTGCAGTGCATACCTCGCATTAGCAATAATCATAGTTCTGCGTTCTCTTCGCACTCAGAATGTGGAAACAATCCTGTTTAACGGGAACGCTCGTTCTCTAATGAGTATGATATGAGTTCGATCATAAACAGGATTTGAAAGGAGGATTTGAAAGAAAACGTCTGAGCTTGGCAATGATAAATTAACTAACTAAACACGAACCGCTGTTCGACTTTCTATCCACGGTGTCACTCGCCCAGTCGGCGTCACAGAAGCCTTCCAGTTGTAGACTCCCACCATTGCACAATGGGAAAAAAAATACGAGTTAAATAAGTCATTTATTTTGCACGCTAGTCGGGAATAGATGAGGATTTTCTTAAAAAGGTGTGAAAAAGAGAGCTCGGGGTAAAACGAGCTCAATATACTGATTTCCAGCATCGTGCGGCGAATAACACCCTTTTCATCTGAAACTGTAGAGATTTTTGCAGATTGTGTCAAAAATTCATTCGAATCCATCCACTCCAAGCAGAGATATTGAATTTATTCGCGTTTTATACCTATTTTTTCCCACTGTGCAGTGAGACTTTATCGAAGATTCGCTGTGCTGGAAAGATACCTCATGACACGCTTGAATTCCGTTCAGTCCGATTGTAGTGCACTGTTTATCTTCCGATTCAGTATTGAAACGCAAACAGCAATATCCGGCCTGCTGTTCGTGGCAATGTACATTAGAGACCCAATTGAACGATGGCACTCGACGTTGTTCAGCAAACTCTTCGATTCGGTTCAAGTAATTTTCGTTCAGTGCATTATTTTTCCGTGACCGGAATGGTCAAGAAATTGAACACAGCAAGCCCCATTTGATTTGACGTTTCGTTTTAGCTCCACGCTAGGATCCGGGATGAAGCGACGCTTTATTATTTCTTGAGCGATTCCTTGCCTGAAGTTTCCACGCATCGAGATAGGCCAAGAAATTTCTTGCGATATGCGTACTACCCGTGTAGTGCATACCTCGGATAAGTGATGAATTCTCGAATACTTTTTTAAAACGACGTATATAACACGCAAACCCGTGCGGCCTGCTTCAGGCCGTAGATGCTCCGGTTCAGCTTACACACCCAGTCCTCCTTCCCAGCAACTTCGAAACCCAGTGGTTGAGCCACAAAAATGTCTTTCTTCAACAGTCCGTAGAGGTAAACACATTTGACATCGATATGCCAGACATCCATCTTCCTACTGCTAGCAATGCATTGAGATGGCCAGCAGAACGCGGAAGGTTTGATACATCGCAAAGGGCGCAAAAACTTCCTCAAAACCTTGCCCGAAGCGCTGAGAGTAGCCTTTCGCAACTATTCTAGCTTTGATCCATTCAACTTGGCCGTCCGAATCCTTCTTCCTGCTCGTACGTCATCGGTTCATCGCCGTAAAACATAGCCATGCCGGCCTCACCGATTACGTAGTCTTCGAGCCATCTCGGTAGCACTCCATGAGTAATGCGGCCAGATCGCCGCCGGTCCTGAACTACACCACCAGCAGCTCCAGCTTCATCAACCGCAGAATCACTTTCTCCCGAGCATCCCTACTCATAATAACCTTCAGAGTGTCTAGGCCGGTAGGTGGGAGCCTAGGATGCTTTCCTAAGCGAACCATATACGCACATCAGTGTGGACTACCACCTTTGGCACCGGGAGGTGACCGAGCACCGGGATATACGATTTGCTCAAGCGTAGTAAGCCTAGGCGTGGCGGAGGACCTGCAGTTCTCTTCAGAAATTCCACACATCCGGAAGCAAACTCTGTACAAGCGACATGACACCGCTTCCAAAGTGTCACAGCCCAGCTAGGAGTGCCTCGGGTACATCAGGAGCGATGCTAGTAAGTTCTTGATTATGGTATACTGGTTATGCTTAGTAATTGGTTTTGAGATGGTACACGCTTAGGTTACTACGCACAAATGAGCTGATGGTGACGCCATTCTATCCTCTTAGTAAGGTCGGGTGACACTGATTTGAAACGGCGGATAGGCTAATGTCGACGCTGTCTGCCGCCCCATAAAACCGTGGCATGGCCTTAGAGTACGTTCCTGATCTGTGCTCAGCTTAGGCAACTAACTGGGTGGAAGTAGGTTCAGTTGAAGTACATATCCTGATTAGCGCTGATCCGGCTCTGATAAGGCTCCCATAAGGGCCTGGGCCAACACTCGGGTGGCCTCCTTGCTTGCATAGATAACCACCAGGATCCTTGGCGACTACTTCATTCACAATGAGGGATAGCGGCTCTAAGGGGGGGCAACAGAAGTGAATCCTATCACCAAAACCAAAACCGAGGTCGTGAGCGGAGTTGAGAACAGTGAGGCGTTGAACCCGTTCGCGCGGAGTGCCACCACGAGGGGCTGGTGCACTCATCAGCGACGCAACAGCGGGTAGCTCAACGAGCGCAAGTGGAGTAAGCGCACGGAGCGGTACAGTGCCAACTGAGGAAGCACAGATGACCGGTGAAGACCTTACGCGGGCGCTGAACCGCAACAGGAGTGGACTACCAAAGATGTTGTTAGTTGCCGAACAGCTGGATGAGCTGATCGGCTATACTAAAGGGCGAAGCAACATCAGCAAGGACCTGAAACAGGGCCAGCGCGAATAACCAGGCTACCAAGCCGGTTGCGAAACGCGCAAGGGGCAGGGAAACAAAGCCCCAACAAGCCAATCCCAAGAAGAGTGGCGGCCAACCACACCAAGGGAAGAAGAACCCTTGGATTACGGTTAGAAAGAGAAGCGCGAACGGAGCGACACGATGGTCTTCAAACCGAGGCAGACACATATGCCGAGGTGCTGAAGGCCATGCGGGGCGAAAATCGTCTCTCACCGCTGGGCGCGGATGTAAAAAGCATCCGACGCACCAGGACTGGAGTGATGATGGTAGTTCTGAAGAAGGATGTGGCCAAGAAAGGTACATCCTACAAAGCACTAGCCCAGGAAGTGCTTGGAGAAAAAGTACAGGTAAGAGCTGTAACAGCGGAGGCAAGTCTCCAGCTTGAAAACCTGGACGAAATCGCCGACGCAAAAGAGCTCGTAGCCGTACTCAAGCAGCAGTGCGAGATAGATATACCATATGCACTGATCCACCGCAAAAGGGCCCGACTGGTACATTAGTCCTGGGAATGCAAAGGCCCTGATCGGAGTAAACCCTGCAGGAAGTGTGGAGTAGGAGGCCATTTCGCCAAAGAGTGCAACTCGGCACCATAATACTTGATTTGCACGGCGAACAAGGGCCGCGCGACGGGCGGGCCTAAATGTCCAGGCACGCGAGGAGATCGAAGTGCAAAACGATAATGCAGGTTAAACAAATAAACCTGAACCACTGTGAAGCTGCACAGCAGTTGCTGTGGCAGTCAGTCTCGGAGTCAAGTACAGACATCGCCTTGCTAGCTGACCCCTACCGCATCCCACCCGATAACGGGAATTGGGTAGTGGATAAAGCTCTCTGTACAACCAGTCGTTTCACGATCCAGGAAATAATTTCCAGGTCGCAGGAGGGCTTCGCAATAGCGAAGATCAATGGGATGTATTACTTTAGTTGTTATGCCCCACCCATGTGGCCGATGGACCAGTTCTCAGCACTGCTGGATGCGTTAACAAACGCGCTAGTAGCAGGGTTGAGTCCCGTGGTCATCGGCGGCGACTACAACGCCTGGGCGATTGAGTGGGGTAGCCGATTGACTAACGCGAGAGGCTGGGCACTACTCAAAGCCATGGCAAGACTGAATGTGGATGTCGCGAATGTAGGTGTCAAAATTACCTACAGTAGGAACGGTGCAGAGTCCATCATTGACGTGACCTTCTGGAGCCCGGGTTTAAACCCTAGCTCAGATTGGAGGAACAACGATGGGTATACGCAAAGTCACCACCTGGCGGTACGATATAAGGTGGAACATGGTGGAAGGAGGACGCAGCCGAAGGTCACCGACAGCCATCGAGGATGGCTGACCTCACGCTTCGATAAGGCGTCATTTGTCGAAAGACTGCTTATGGAGGTTAACACCGACGATCTGTCCATGGAAGATCTAGTCAGACCTCTAAGCCGTGCGTGTGATGCAGCGATGCCTTGGCGTGCGCTACCCTGAAATTGACGTAAACCGGTATACTGGTGGTGTCCAGAAAACGCAGAGCGCATAGCGTCCTGCCTAAGAGCTAGGAGGAGGATGCAAAGAGGTCGTACCGATGGGGGTAGAGCGGAAAGAAGTGTGGCCTACAGGGCGGCAAAACTTACACTGGACAAAGAGATTAAGACACGAAAACGAGCGTGCTTCGAAAATCTCTGCCTGGCAGCCAACACGACACCCTGAGGTGATGCGTACAGATTAGTCATGACCAAAACGAAAGGAGCGTCAGCGCTTCCGGGACGCTCACCCGAGATGCTGCAGTGGATCGTGGAAACGCAGTTCCAGCGCCACGATATCAGACCATGAGGCTGCCACACCCCCCCCCCCCCCCTGGCCAAACCAACCAAGGGGAGGTAGCCCCAGTGACGAACGATGAGCTCATTGTAATTGCGAAGTCGCTCAAGTTGAACAAGGCTCCGGGTCCGGACGGTATCCCGACGGTAGCCTTCAAGTCGGCCATCGAGACATGCCCTGATATGTTCAGAATGGCTATGCAGATGTGCCTGGACAGAGGCGAATTTTCGGAGAGGTGGAAAAGTCAAAGATTGGTACTGTTGCAAAAACACGGGAAGCCAACCGGCGATCGATAGCGCTCCAGAAAAAGCGTAGAGGAATTCGTTACTGCGCGGTAGTCACGTTGGATGTGAAGAAGGCGTTCAGTAGCGTCAGTTGGGCAGCCATTGAATACACCATTCAACACCTAGGAGTCCCGAATTGCTTACGCTGGATACTGGAGAGCAATTTCCAGAATAGGGTGCTACTCTATGACACGGACGAGGACGGAAAGAGGTACAACATCACCGCGGGAGTACCACTAGGGTCAATCTTGGGCCCGGTACTATGGAACGCGGCGTACGATGGCGTATTGAGGCTCACACTTCCACCGGACGTAAAGCTGGTCGGCTTTGCCGATGACATTACCCTCACGGTATACGGCGAGTCGATAGAGGAAGTAGAACTGATACCGGCGCATGAAATTGGCATAATCGAAGACTGGATGAGGTCTCGTCAGCTGGCACTCTCACACCACAAGACGGAAGTGGTGGTGGTGAACAACCGCAAGTCCGAACAACATGCGGTGGTCACCACAGGGGGTGCGCGATCCAAGCGCTCACTGAAGCAACTCGAAGTCATGATCGATGATAAGCTGAACTTTAGCAGCCACGTGGAATGTAATATGCTTGAACTATAGAGAAAATGGCTAACCGAACAACAGCTATTTGAGTTGGCTTCCGCTCCCCATCCAGGAGCTTGAGCCCAAAGGGCAGTCTAAGTACTGGCCAGGGCCCAATCCTCCGGGGTAGAGCGAACAACTTAGCAAGTGGAACGCTTACCATTAGAGTGTACTCATTGTACGAAGTCATTCCTAACGGGCTTACCACGAAGGTAAGAAAGAGATAGAAAGAGGTTTTAGTGTCGACCCTACATAACCTGAAAAAAATCACCTTGCAGGACATCATATTGTATGAAGATGCGCATGCGAGTAAGAATTTGTTTAATATCTTTTTTGCCGATGGTCGAAATGAGTTCCGGTCTTCGGCAACAGTCATCATTGAGATCTGAAGAATTTAATTTGACTTTGACCCTAGAACTTTATCCACCTGTGAATGCTCTACAACGCGGAGAACTTTTTTTTTTTTGAAAATTCTCTATAGTAATTCCCATACGAATTTATTTTGCTCTTGGGCCACCATTAAATCAGCACCGAAATGGCTGAATATTTGACAGGACTCTAGTTTTGCAGCAAGGATTGTAAGGAACATTGTATGGAAGCTTTGAATTTTTAATATGTTTGAAATCTGAACTGCCCTAATGATATAAGCTGCACTGCTGGGAGACGCCGACGATGCCGCTCCAGCGGGTTCACATGGATTTCGCGGGCCTGTTTCAAGATAGGTACGTATTCTTTTTTTCTGGTCTAGCTAAGGACTGGCCGCAAAGAAAATACCAAAACGATTCCAAACGATATCTGCTAGTGTTCTCGCACAACTTTGCGCGATAATAATTGTTCTTGCAACGCATAGTAATTGAAGATTCAAATTTGAAGCTCGCAAGCTTCTCAATCAAAGTAATCTACCTAAAAAAACTGCCGTTTAATGATCATTCCGTCGTTCTTATCGTACAAGTCGCAGTCATAATTTACACCGTACCTCAACACGTCTTCGTCGTCAGCCAACAGTTGCCCGCAGATAAACATCTATAAAGAGCTCGCGTCTACATATGGCCTACTCAGCATCAGCATCAGCACAACAGTTCAGTGTCTACCTGCTTGGTGGACCATTTTCTCAGCTCATCTGATAAAGAACGGGTAAGTACCTCACAAGCGGTCCCAGCAGGCGCTAAATGAAACTAGACCACAACAGCTGCGTGGTGGTCATGGAGAGGAGCACGATCATCATCGCCATCATCAGTTAGACATAAACGTCATACCGCACGACATTAGGCTACTTCTCTGGCAGACCGTTTGGCCAGCAACATGTGTGTGAGCGGACGATGTGGTCGGTCGTCTGCGGGATTATCTCCTGCGATGATACACCGCGCAATGGGTCATAAAGTGTCACAAAGATAGGGTAATAATTGAAGATTTAGACTGAGCATCTTGCATGTGGGTACACGGTGAATCACAACAGTTGGATGGGTCAGGTTCACGTTTTATAGTTCACCCCATTCGAGTATGCAATAACATTCAGATTGAAAAAAAGAAAACAACATTGACAATGATAGTGCGATCGCATTTTGAATAATCCCTTTCGTCATGGACGGGTGAGATCGCTCTCTTCTTCGACGGGAGGGGTGAAACACAAACAAAACAAAAAATTGAGGAAGGAAAAGCAGGCGAACCGCAACCTGACAAACACTTGACACATCAACGGCGGCAACTTCGACGACTGACTGCAGGGGCACGCAGATGTTCAAGTGTCACCCCTGCGCCCTGCCTGCATAGGAAGTGAATGCAGGGGTGTAATTGAAACTATTACAATTTCACCCTTCCAAATTGGCGTGCGCGACACTTGAAAGTCATATCCGACACGGATTTTGTTCCCTCAATAGAAAGGTAATGATCATCAGTTTACATTTCCTGCTGTGCAGCGAAGGGGTGCTCTCTGGAAGTCTATTAGAAGGGATTAAATTAAACGGATGGGTGGTTTTTGACTTGCCGCGTAGCACATGGCGAGCGGAAGAAGTTTTTCCCAGCCCTAGCCCTGACAGCAACCTGTTCGATCACGCACGGCCGGATTGAGGTTAGGCCGCACATAATTTGATTAGTTACCGAACGATTCAATTACTCCAATAAGCTCAATAAAGCAGCTCGTACTCCAACTACCGTTTTATTTCAATCAACACTGACTGTTCGGATTCGGATCATCCTCCTAACCTAGAAAAACGCCCCCGGAATTTTAAAGTTCTCCCTTTTCGCACGAGCTCCGATCGAGCGTAGCGTATCGGAAATTAATTCCAGACTGCTCTCGTTTCAGTTCATATTTGGAAAATCATCCAATCAATCAGGAGGAAGCCGGATTCGAAAAAGCGAAATCTAAATAGACTAAACAGCGTGTAAACAGACAATTCGATTCCCGGTGTTTGGTTTGTTGAGCGGCGGCCGTCTTGGTGATGGGTGGATTTCTCCCTTTCTTCTCGGGACTAGTCAAAACGTTCATATTTCACGGTTGTTCCGGAGAGGTTCGCGCATTGCGGATGAAAGTGAATCCAATTGATACCTTTTTCTCTGAATCGGGGGTTTCAAATGTGCATCATTTTCGCTTTCCTTTTGCTGGTGGGTTGGTGAGATTATGGTGTTTAGGCGCGTCAGGCATTCGTCAGGGAAGTAGTGCGTTCAACCCTGCGCTCACAAACAGCAGGGTCGCTATGGTGTACAGAGTAAAGGTGCACTGCTGAACGATCAGTAGGCCGGTGACGACGTTGGAGATGATTAGCCCAATGCGGCCTGCTAGATTGGTCAGTGAGATGGCCGTTGCTCGGACTTGCGTGGGGAAGGCGGCTACTTGGATCGAGCGAACTAGAACGATGCACAAGGAGGCGGCAACGATCTGCACGCAGAACAGTGCTGCCACCACGTAGGAATGGGTGATGTACTGCAAGCCGATGCCAGCACAGCCTGCTGTGATCATGTTGACGTAGATCATCGTTTTCTCCGTGAGTTGGCTGAGGATGATGGAGCTGAGGAGCATGTAGCCCCCGCACATCAGCCCGGAAACGAGCGTGTAGACGAAGACTTCCTGAGGCAGTGCGTCATTGCACTCCGCGGCTGCGACTTCAATCGGACTAGTGATGTTGACTGAACTAGCATTGACTGACGGTTGAATTTGAATAATCGAGCAAATCGGAGTTCCGGTTGTGACTTCCGATTTGAACACAATGTTCATTATCTGAGGGAACCAGACTCCGAGGCCGCCGTATCTAGAAATATAGAAGGATGACATTCGTAGTAAGACTGAATCGCAGTTATACTCACGTTATGTACGCAGTTGCGGTTTGAATGCTGCAGGCTATCAGGTAAATGGAATGTGGCAACCGCGTCAACGGCGAAATTTGTGTCCAGAGCTTCTTAAGAATACTGGTCTTTTCTTCAGGTTCATTTTCAACCGCTTCTTGCTGCTTGACATCATACTGAAGCTTCTGCACCCCGAATCGCTCTCGGAAACCTTTGTTCTGCTTGTGAACCCATCGAAGGGCATTCAACGCCTCTTCCGGTTTACCCTGACTGAGTAGGAACTTCGGTGTTTCCGGGTACAAGCAAAATACCAAGCCAGATATGAATCCTGGCAGGGTGTTCACTAGGAAGAGCAACCTCCAAGGTCGTATCGTGAACGATTCAGTCACCACAATCGTCCATTCGTACGAAAGAATCCACCATCCGAACACCGCAACGTAACCGAAGCCAAGTCCTCCAATGGCACACGCGTATCCAATCATCTGTCCTCGCCTGTTCGCTGGACAAAACTCCCCCAAGTAAACAATCGCCGCCGAAGAAGGTGCCGAAATGAACAATCCAATCAAGAACCGTAGCACCACCAACAACTCAAACTGGTTAACAAACGTAGCGACAAACGAACAGCCCGCCGCTGCAAGCAGCGTAACTTTGAGAACCGCCTTCCGCCCTCGGATATCCGTCTGGTACCCCCAGTAGTACGTAGACACCATGATCCCCATGAACACCGCACCACTAATGATCCCCTTCCGCGACATATCCAGCTCCAGATCGCACTGACTGGCCGGCAGGATGATTCCCATGCCCATGGACTCGTTTGCGGAGGCCATCACCGAAAATCCACACAACACGGTCATCCATATCTGCGCCCGACCGAAACCGGCCTCCTTCAGCGCGTCATCATAACTATGCCCGATAAGCACCTTGGTTTGTTTATCTCCTGCATCGATGGTCGTCAATGGGATTGACTCCGATTTGCACTACAAAAAACTTAGTAGGCGTTATACGGATTGAACTGAAATCCATTCAACATTACCTTTTCGTCTTCCATGGATCTCCGACTGCACTGACTGATGGGGATCACTTTGTTGGCCTACTAAGATTCTTTGGGACAGTGCAATCGTACACTGCGAAATCTGTCAACGGCCGGCGCCGGGTCCACCAAGAGAACTGCAATCTGCAAACACGAAATAAAGATAACGGCGCTCGCGATGGCTGGCTGCTTCTGGGCGGCAAAAAGTAGGCGAATCGCGAAAAACCGTAGACGACTTTGGAAGATAAGCCAGGTGAAAGTGAGCAATTGTGATAAGAAGCTGTGTTAGGGTGGGTCTGTGTTATTGTTTTGTCTTTTTCGATTAAAATGTAGCTCTAAATGTACCAACACCTTCTCTGTCACTCGAACATAAAACGTTTCAAATTGGTTCAGCTCGTTATAGTTTTGCTCTTCATATTGTTCAGACTCTCAGTTGTTTGATATTCAATTCTTCAGTCTTGTCAGGAATCCACTCATTGTTGCTATTTGTCACTTTTCACGCAACACATCACTTTTGCTCGCCCACTGCCGCTCGTTGTAGCTTTCTGATGCTTTGTTGCTCTTTGTTAGGCCTTTAGTCTTTGTACGTCTCTGTATAATTATTATTATTTCTTTATTATAGAGATTTTCAGCCCTAGGCTGGTTCATCTCTTCCGTCTCTGTTGCTTCATGTAGAGGATTGTTGCTTGTTATGGTTCTTTGTCATCTTCTGCCGCGCTTGGCTATATTACGTCACTCTTTATTAATCTCTCTGTTACTCGGTGCCTTGCGTTGATGTATCAACCTCTCTATCGTTCTGTTTCGCTCTTTATTGTGCTGTATTGCTGTCTGTCATTCTATGTCGCTCTCTGGCACACTTTCATACTTTCTGAAAACATCCACTTTCTGTTTTCCTCTGTTGATCTTTGTTTCTCTCTGTAGCAATTGTATCATTCTTTGCCACTCTCTGCTCTCCTTTTTGCTCTCTACTATTGCTCCTTGAAGCAATTTGTTGCATGCCAATCTCTGTTATTTTGTTGCACTCTATCGTTCTCTTTCACACATAATTCATTTCTAACCCTCTTTGACATTCTCCATCACTATACAATGAATTGTGTTAAGGTGAAACATCAGAGAATACGGCTGACTTAGACCCCTACTCACATTTTCAAGAGCACCGACCTTGAACATTTATAAACAAATGTGCCTGATTTGGATAGTCTGACTCTTTTTGCAAGTGAGCAAAGCTAGGATAAACTAATTCAGCTAGATTCGATGGTTCGTTCAGCAGATTGTATGCAAAACTGAAATGGGATTACTTGACGTTACACCTTAATATATCTTTGTGACTTTTTTCGCCCTCTGTTAATCTCTGCATGTTACTGACGCTATTTTTCCTTTTCTAAAAAAAAGCTTTTGAGAAAATCCTGCAGGAATTTCTAATGAAATTTCTGGAGGAATTCCTGGAGAAATCCTCGAAGGAATCCCTAGGGGAATCCTTGAAGAAATTTGTGAAGAAATCCCTTGGTGAATCTCTGGAGGAAGTCTTGAAGGAATACCTGGAGTAATCCCTGAAAAAGTAGAATTTCTGAAGAAATTTCCATGAGAAATCTTTGGAGGCACTTCAGGAGGATTTCCTGAAGGAATCTTCAAAGGATTTCCTGGAGGAATCCCTGGGAAAATCCATGGAGAAATCTCTGGAGTAATCCCTGAAGCAATTCCTGATGGAATCTTTGGAGAAATTCCTGGAGAAATGCCTGTAGGAATCCCTAAAGGAATTGCTGACATAATTTCTGAAGGATGTCCTTAGTCCTGATTCCTAGAGGAATTCCTAAAGAAATGACTGGGGAAATTCCTGGATAAATCCTCGAAGGAATTCCTGCAAGAATTACTGCGAGAATCGTTGAAGACATTTGTGAAAAATCTCTGGGGGAATCTCTAGAGGAATTCTTGGAGGAATCACTGAAAAATTCCTGAAGGTATTCCTCAAGGAATTTCTTGGAAGAATTTAAAAAAAAACACTTGGGGATTTGCCGGAAGAATCCTTAGAGGAACTTCTGGAAGATTTCCTGGAGAAATCTTCGAAGGATTTCCTGGAGAAATCACAGGGAAAAGCTCTGGACAAATTCGTGGGGAAATCCCCGGAGGAAGACCTGAAGCAATTCATGAATGAATCGCAGGAGGAATTCCTGGAGGAATTTCTGAAACATTCCTGGAGGTATTCCTCGAGAATTTCCTGGAGGAATTTCTAAAAATATCTCCACTAGATTTTCTGGAAAAAAATCTGGAGAAATTGTTGACATAATAACTGAAGGATGTCTAGAAGCAATTCCTGGGCCAATTCCTAGAAAAATTACTGGAGGAATTCTTAAAAAAAAAATTGAGATAATTACTAGAGAGTTTCCTTTAGGAGTTCCTGGAAAAAATCCTGGAAAAATCCTGGATAAAATCCTGGAGGAATGCCTGGAGGGTTTTCCTGAAGAAATGCATTGAGGAAACCCTGGAGGATTTCTTGGAATTTCTAAAAAAAAAATCTTGTAGGAATTCCTGAAGAAATCTCCAGAGAACCTCCTGGAGAAATCTCTAGTGGAATTTCTGGCGGAATTTCTGAAGGAATCGCTAGATGAATTCCTGGAGGATTTTTTAGAGAAATCCCTGCAGGAATTCATAGTAGAATTCCTGGAAATTCCTGAGGAAATTCGTGGATGAATCTCTTAAGGAATTCGTAGGGGAATACCAGGAATAATTCCTGATGAAATCGCATATGAAATTCTTAGAGAAATTCTAGAGGAATCCATAGAAGAGTTCCCCCTTAGAAGAAATTCCTCCCTGGATGAATTCTTGAAGGAAAACATGGAGGAATTCCTGAAGCAATCCCATGAGGAAATCCCAGGAAAGCTTTCTTAACAAATTTCTGGAATGATTTCTGTAGAAAAAAATGGAGGAATCCTTGTCTGCAATAATTTTTATACGAATTATTTTTGGAATCTTTGGATGGACTTCCAAAAGAATGTTTTGTACAGTGTTTTAAGGAATTCCTGGATTCATTTTCAACTAATCTCTGGTAAAATATCCTGCAAGGGTTTCTGGAAGATATTCCAACTGAGATATTGGAGCAATCTCTAGTGAAATTCTTGAAGAAATATATGAAGAAATCCCTGAAGAAATCTGTGAAGGAACACTTGCAGAAATACCTCAAAGAATTTCTGTTGACATTCCTTTGGAAATCCCAGGAGAAATTTCCGGAGGTGAAACCCATAGAGAAATTCTTGAAAAATTCTGTACGCCCAGGCCTCTGTCGCTCTCTGTCACACTCTCTGTGATCATGCAAATTCTATACGTCCAACTTTGTCGCTTTCTTTCGCTTTCTTCTGTGTTTTCCTCTGTTACTGTTTATTAGTCTTTGTCGATCTTTGTCACTCTCTGTTCCTTTCGTTGGTTCTGTCACTCTGTCGTTCTGTGTCATTGCTTCTCTACTTTTCTCTCAGCATTCTATACTGCTCTGTCTTAGTCTCTCTCCATGTAGCTATCTTTTATTCTTTCTCTATATGCATTTCTAAGTTTCTAAATCCAAACCGAATCAAATCCAAATTCAACCCAAATCCAATCCAAATCCTACTTAAATCCAATACAAAATTTGATCTTCACAATTAGTAAATGGACCAATCAAACGAGCCTTCTCATTTCAAAGTTCCTAACAATGTGAACGTACCCATTAACTAACGGCGCGCCGAAGCTGTCAAATTGATTCCATCATTCAAAGACGTCAACCTTTCCACGTCGCTTCGGACCCTGTTGTTGGTTGCGTTGGTTTATTTGTTGCCTCAATGCTTCACATTCCGCGCTCGGCCACAAAAGAAGCAAGCAGACGAAAGGTGTAATAATCGGATCGTTAACATTTCATAAATATTGAAATTCATTCCATTCACCTCGTCTATTTCTCCTCGCTGCAGCCTAGCGCGCGTGGAGGGATCCAAATTGCAGAACAAAGCCTACTACGACGGGAGGGCTGCTTCTGCTAGTCCCGCGCAGCTGTCAAAAGAGCGAATCCGAAAGGATTAGCAAGCGAGCCAGCGCAGCGTTGCTTGCGAGCTGCCGAACACGCGCGACCTCCGATGACTACTAGATTTTGACAAACGAGGTCGATCCTGCTGCTGCTGACTAACTGACTGCTACAAATACTTCAAACACTTTGATTTTGAATCAATCAAATTATGTTTTCGGAATCGAATCGTGCTCTGGAAACCTTTCAAGCAGACCACCCGAGCACGCCTACACACCCTAGGGCTATTTTGCCGTGGTGGCCGTGGCTTCAAGTCGCGATGGACCTTTGATTGAGCTCAGCCTGGTGTTGTTTTAATTGCATTTTAAAAGTCCGCGGCGGACCGCGCACACGACGAGCGACATCGAAACAACCACAGAGCGTGCCATAAATAAGGCGATCCTCGGTTCGAATCGTGCATTTTGGTTCGGCGCGAGCGCCTTATTGGCCCCATTGCATTGGAAAGTTCAGAGGTGCCATGTCTCTTCGCGGGGTCTTTATTGCCAAACCCGAAGAAATCATAAATCTCTAATTAGTGATAGATATCGAATCGAAGTGTAGTAATAGCCGCGATGGCACGATGCTGCAGTGCGAAACAGTCGTCGTCAGCCCTCCTCGAAAGGGGTCAGCAATTGATGGCGAAACAATTTCACGCCGCCATAAAATGCGCTGCGGGGCGAAGAAATTCGATATACATTCGTCGTCTGAGGGAGGGTTCTTACCAGAGCCACAAATCTCCACTTTTTACGACTCCGACTGGCCAACGACGAGCGTTGCACAGGGTGAGAATCATTTCTGCGATCCATTCCAGCAATGCCTACACTGCGAAACATGATCCTTGGGAACTCGCGCGCAGCGCAATCTCGCACCGGACGTCCCCCTTCGTTCACGGGGCCATTCCGGCATTTGCGTTAGCAGGAGAAATATTATTTTTTCCACCGTGTTGTTCATCAAAGGCGGCATTGATGAACCTTCCTGGGTTTCCGGTCATCCAAGCAGGCAGTGTGATTCTAATTCAAATTTTGCACATGATGACTGGATGATGCGTGGATGATGGCGAGCAACAACCAACGCGGGGAAGATGGACCCCACACAAAAATCTTCGAAGAAAGAAGCAATTTTACGCTTGCTTTAGTTTAGTGTCACTTTATGAGGGGACCCTTACCGTACTTGTGTGGGAATTCACTTATTGTTACGGTGAAAAGGATGGGCACCATTTGAGGGCATCGTTCCGCATTCCGCGCATTGAGGAATTGACAGTTTCGTTATGGTGCATATTGACACTTGGTTGAGGTTCGAGCAGGTCATGTGCATGTTTTGGATACAATGTTGCTGAATTTGCTGGTCTTTTAAAGCTACTTTAAAACTTATGGAGTTTCGAATATGATTTTCGTTACTATTGATTACCTGAAGATCTGTCTTCCTACATGATTTACGAGACTGGCTTGGTGGTCTATTGGTTACCGCTTCTGATTCGTATGCAGTAGGTCATGGGTTCAATCCCCGTTCATTCACGCCTATAAGTTATGCAACTAAGCGAAATGTGCCGGATCAACTTCAGAATAATCAACACATACAATCTGTCACCTTACGCTTAATATTCATGCATCAATGTATAATCCTTATGCCAATCATTTCCCATCAACACTCCAGCAAACATTTGTTCTCTAAACCTAATTACATAAAAAATCAAATCGACCACATCTGCATCAGTCGAAAACGGAGCCTGCTTGAAGTGCAGAACAAACGTAGGTCCGGTCCGACTGCGCTTGCTAGGATCCATCAACAGCAGGAGAAAATCGGGTGCCGCTTCAACACACGCCGACTGCAAGACGATGTGCGTAAAAAATCTCCTTCGTTGAGGAGCTGTGGAAGCGTGCGGCGTAGATTCCGGAAGGTGGAAACGTAGGCGATCAATGTAGTACCATCAAGTACGCCTTCATCGTCATCGGCCAGACTAATTTGGGTGAGCTACACACTCAGAGCAAGCAGTGGATCATAGATGGCACCTTGGGGAAGATAAAGGAGCGAAGCAACGCCAAAGCCGCGACAGAGCGAGCAAAAACACGAGGAGCCAAAGCCGTAGTCCGTCAGCGCTATTCCGCTCTCAAGATGGAAGTGAAACGCTCTTGTAGACGGGACAAAAGAGCATGGGCGGACTCCCTAGCCGATGAAGGCGACAAAGCCGCAAACACCGGCGACATCCGTCTCCTCTACTATGTTTCACGACGCCTTATTGGGGCTAAGATGAATGCTACGATGCCCGTGAAGGACACGTCTGGACAGTTACTGACCGACCCGGCTGATCAGTTGAAACGCTGGTTCGAGCACTTTGGAAACCTTTTTCAAGTGTCGGTCATGCCATGAACACCTCAGCATGATCCGCCAAGGGTTCGACGCATTACTCGTGTCAACACCGAAACTCCATTACTGCCAGGAGATAGGAACAGCCACCCGTAGTATGAAATCGATCCTATCCCCGGAGTGCGATCACTCCGTATTGCGAACCGGCATCGGATGCCTCGCGTCAGATTAAACTTGCCGGAAGAAGAAGGGAAGGAAAGAGCAAGAAGGATTTCTGCACACGCATCATCCGAATCGAGAAAAGAAGCCCTGCAGGATCAGCGCCCGCTTGCTGCGATCATCGTATCCAGAACTGTGAGAGCTTTAAAAGGATGCGGTTGCGGACTCCCATTCGGTTCGACAACGAACTCCACAACCCGCTGTTGCATATCGAGTAGGGTGTTATGTAACACTAACTGCAACGTGCATCTACATCCGCAGTCTGTGATTTTCCCGATGATATCGATCACCTACGGGAAGCATAACATGGACACGATTGCGTTTTCTGGCAATCGCGTTGCAAATCGAAGGCGTAACGCAACCTATCTAAGTAACCTGGACAGCGGGTGTATCCAGAGCGGAGAAGCAGTTCCAAATGATGGAGTTCTTCATATCGGTAAGAGAATCGACGTAGAAGCGCAGCTGCAGCGGCGGTGACATCAAGGAGATGTATCTCCAAGTCCGAGTGTGTGAGGAGAACAATAGGGCGCTATTCGTTTTCCGTGGAAGTGCGTCGGAGCAGATGAACAGGTACATCATTGACGTAGCGATGTTCGGTGCAACGAGTTCTCGTAGCACGGTGCAGTAAGTCAAGAACCGTAACGCAGAGGAGTACGCTGGACTGTTTCCGAAGGCGACCAGGGCAATAGTGGAGAACCATTACGTGGACGACTGTTTCGATAGTACGGACACGGTCGAAGAAACGGTAAAGCGAGCCCTGGAGGTGAAGTTTCTTCCATTCCAAAGGTGGGAGTCCGGAGATCCGGAACTGGGTGTCTAACTCGGACGGCATCGGTGAGCCCGCACCCGACCAGAGTATGCTAGTCTTGCAAAATAAAGAGAAAAATTTGGAACGAGTCTTAGGGATAGTGTGGAGTTCAGCTAGCGACGAGTTTACATTCCTGGCCAAGTTTCGGGAAGATCTAGGCGCCGCATTTTTCCGTTTCTATTAGCCGTAAAAGGGTAGTGATGAGCAGTTTCATGAGTCTGTTCAACCTGTTAGGAATGCCGGCTCCTTTGGTGATCCTCGGGAAGACTGGCATCAACCATAATCGACGATGAAACCTGCGGGAAGCGGGATCGGTAGATTGCTCGGCTCCATATGCCGGTCGACGTCAGTAAGGATACGTATGGAGTGGTAGGTTATTTTCGTGTTCTCACCAGCAATGGCCCAGTGTGCTCGTTTGTGATGGCGAGGTCGAAGGTTGCTCCTTTGACGATGATGTCCATCCCGAGGCTAGAGCTGTAGGCGGCGGTTGTTGGAGCAAGGTGCAGCAAACGATCGCCACAGCTTATTCGTTAGAGGTCAAAAAAAGATTCGTCTGGCCGGATTTCGGACCTGTCATCTTGTGGATACATTCGGAGCAACTGAGGTACAAACCGTACGTTGCGTTCCGGATCGGCGAGATTCTCCGAATGTACCTAATTGGATATCCACGAAGAGCCACATGGTCGACGACTTGACGAAGTGAAAGAGCGATCCGGCGTTTCTCTATCATTTGGAAGAGCGGTGAACGAAGCAGGAAGTGGTAGTACCGAATACACCAGAAGAAGTACGGACATATCGTCTTGTCCACGATAGTGCATCAGAAGAGGCTATGGGCGACGTGACTCGTATTTCTGGCTGGAAAGTGCTGGTCAGAACGGTATGGTGCCTATATCGATTCACGTTCAACTGCGATAGAAGGAGGAAAGGGCTAGCGATCGAGGTAGTTCCAGCAGCAACGCGAGTTCGAAGTGTGGTAAAGAAAGTGGTGGCCCCATTAAAACGAGACGAGATTCAGCGAGCGGAAGTTTATCTGTAGCGGTCGGCATAGGCTGATATCTATGAAGAAGAGGTCAGGATTTTGATGAAGATCCGAGAGCTTTCCCACAGCAAGTGGCAGCAGATTGAGAATTGCAGCAGTTTGTACAGCGACAGCCCGTTCTTAGACGAAGAAGGTATACTTCGAATTTAAGGCGGAGCGGCCCAGGGTTCGTTCCTTCCTTTTGAACTCCGGTTCTCGGTTATCTTGCCACCGCGACACCCTATTTCTCGAATGTGGTTAGAGTACTACCTCCAGCAGGCAACTCACACATATGCAAGGACCGTAATCAACGAGGGTTGACGACGTCTTCGACGTCTAGAGTCTTCAAGCGGAACTAAAGGCGATGATGACGGCTTGCGTATGGGGCAGGACAAAGAAGTGCGAACCGATGATTCAGAGTGGAAGGCTCCACTTCTCCATCTTAACAGGGGTGGTCTATTGCGGTCCAGTGATGGATACGGTTGGGCGCAGGTCTGAAAAGCGATGGATCTGTCTTTTTACGTGTTTGATGACGAGAGCAATTCACTTGGAAGTGGCTCACAGCTCAATGATGCAAGTGTGCTTGATGCAAGCTTGATGGTGATTGCGGAAGATAGACGAGGACGGCGAAGGAGCCCTCACAGAACGAGGTAAAACGTGAAACCGCCGAGCGCACTTCATATGGGAAGCGTTTGGGTTCGGTTCGTGAAAGCAACCCTGATGGTGCTCCAAGACGAAAGAAGGTTGCCGAATGAAGTGCTGCTGACTACGTTGGTAGGAGGACATGGTACCTCGCCCGTTGACGTACGTTGGGCTAGGTCCGGGGGCTATCGAAGCGTTGACGCCCAACCACTTCGTGAAAGGTCCAGAGTTGGCGATAAACCAACGGACCAGGTGGCACGGAGATACCCAGCCCATTAGCCAGGGCGGTCTGGTCGACATAGCAGATGAAAGAGTGAGGAAGAGTTGAACCTGTGGCGTGGGGAGTGAAGTGTAACCTGGAGCAGATGACAGATGAAACGAGGAAAGGAAAGTTCCAGAGGCCGGTAGCGAAGCTGGCTGCGCTGGAGATTCAATTGCGTAACTCTGGTGCTGTTGGAGGATCCTCCCGAATTACGAGGAGAGGGTATGTATGCGCCACCCAGCATCGAAAGCATCGAAAGACCAACAGCAGCCAGCGCCCTATTGCGGCAACTAGATAGCGCCACATCAACATTGGTTGGGCAGAGATAGGTGAAATTCGGTGAATTTGGAAATAAGTCGCAACTCTTCGCAGGATTGAAATTATTGAATTTCGAGAGTCTCTTTACTTGTTTTTCATTGATTATGATAAAGCTTTCTCCGTTCCAATCACGAAAATATGTGGAGAGCTCTCAGACATAAGGATGTCTCCCAGAGAAAATCATAGGTCTCATTGAAGCAAAGTACGAGACAGAAAAAGTAAGACATTCCAAGGGTTCCAGGCTACTCCCAGGGGTCGCCATGGGTGATCCAGGGGATTTCAGGAGGTTTAAGTTGATTTCAGAGGAGTTCTGGAGGTATTCCTGGGATATTCCAAGCGGTTTCAAAGGTTTTAAGAGGGTTCCAGAGAGTTCCAGGCGTGTTTAAGGATATTTCAGGGGATTTCGGGGGCGTTCCGGGAGGTTTGGGATTTCAGTGGCGCTCTGGGGGTGTTCCAGGGGGTTCCAAAGGGGATAAACAATTTCAAGAGTGTTCCTGGGGTTTCAGGGACCTTCCAGGGAGTTCCCGGGGGTTTTGATGGCGTTATAGAGGAGTTCAGAGGCATTCCAGGGAGTTTAAAATGGTTTAAGGGTGGATCCAGGCGGTTTCAGGGGCGTTTCATGGGCGTTCCATGAAGCAGCAGTGAGTAAGGGGCTGTTCATAAACCACGTAGACTTTTTGGGGGGAGGGGGGGGGGGCTCTGACCAAAGTCTACGCTCCATACAAATTTCAAAATTTTTGTATGGATAAAAGTCTACGAGGGGGGAGGGGGGGTCTGAGATGGCCAAAATTTGGCCTACGTGGTTTATGAACAGCACCTAACGACGTTTCTTGGAATTTAAGTTGCATTCCAGGGAATTTCAGAGGTATTCCTGTGAGTTTTGGGGGTTTCAGGGTCTTCCAGGGGTGTTCCAGGGCGTTGCAGGGGTTTTAGTGGACGTTCCATTGTGTTTAAGAGGGAATTAAGAGTTCCATGGGTGGTTCAATGGGCTTCAGGGGTGTTCCATGGTCTTTTAGAAGAATTTACAGGAGTTCTAGGTGGTTCAGTGGGTTTAAGGGGCGTACCAGGTGACCATCAGGGGATTTCAAGGGTGTCCAAGGGGATTTCAGGAGCATGTCATAAACATTATTTTTGTGTTACATGTTCAATTTTAACTTGTTCAAAGGTAAATTGACATTTGTAGTGCTCTGACGTGGTGGTCTACTTTTAGATAATTTTGGCTAATCATTAACTAGAAGGCATGTGTTAACTCTTCCCTAACAGGTACATCAAAGTGTAGAAGTCTGCTGTAAAGATCATTGTGCCCTCTTAGAATTGCAAATTCCTAGACAAAATTCAAGTTATATAAGCAACGAACGCTGCGAACAAAAGCGCAAACCGTCAGAGAAAATACGATCACAGGATTGACTGATGGACCAACAACAATTATGCAACCACGTCATCCTGAGTTCGGAAACTGTTATCCACCTGGGTAACCGGGAAAAAAATTATTATGCATTTGTAGTGCTTCATAACATTTTCGTAGTAAGCATTCCAGGGAGTTCTATTTCCAGAGATGTTTCAGTGGGTTTCAATAGTGTCCCAGAGAGTTTTGGGGGCGTTCCTGGGGATTTCAGAGATATTTCAGAGGATTACGAGCATTTCAGGGGCATCTCTGGTCGTTACATGGGTGAACCAAGGGGCTTCAGGGATGTTTCATGCGATTTCAGGGGGTTTTATTGGCGTTCCAGAGTTTTTATAGGGTTTCAGGGGCGTCCGAGAGTGTACCAGGGGTTTTTAGCAAGTTTCTGATGAATTTCAGTTAGTTTTAAAGGGTCTGGGGTATCCAGGGGTTTCAGAGTCATTTCAGGGTCCTCCAGGGGCGTTTGAGAGGTGTTCCATGAAGTTTCAATAGGTTCCAACGGCACTGAGGGGATTTCAGACGTGTTCAAAGGCGCTCTAACGCTTCAATTGTGTTCATGGAGTTGCAAGGGGTTTCAAAGTCCAGGTTTCCAGGTGGTTTCACGATCGTTTTTTAGGGTTTGCAATGGCGTCACAGGGGTGATCCAGAGAGCTGCAGGGTAGTTTCAGCTTCAGAAGGTTTCAACAGGGGAGATCCAAGAGATTCCAAAGGAGTTGAAGGAATTTCAACAGCCTTCCCGAGTTTTCAGGGATATTCCAGGGGGTTTCGATGGCGTTACAGAGGAGTTCAGGGGCATTCCAGGAAGTTTCAGATAATTTAAGAATCTTTCCAATGAGTTCCAGGTTCAGGGGCGTTTCGTGGGCGTTCCATGAAGCATCAGGGGATAACGACGTTCCAAGGGATTTCAGAGGTGTTCCTGTGAGGTTTCAGGGGTGCTCTAATGTGCTTCAGAGGTTTTAGTAGACGTTTCATGGAGTTTCAGAGGGGATTATAAGTTCCATGGGTGTTTCAATAAGCTTCAGGAGCTTGCTAGGAAATTTTAGGAGGTTTATGGGCGTTCCAGGGGAATAAGTGGGTTCAAGGGGCGTACCGGGTAACCATCAGGGGGTTTCAAGGGTGTTCAATTCAGAAGCATGGTAACAGCTTTTTTTATGTGTTACACGTTCAATATTAACTTGTCAATAATTCCCTAAGGTAAATTGACATTTGTAGTGCTCTGACGTGATAGAGCATCATGAGATGCCAACAGTTTCATCTTGATGGTCTACTTCCAGGTAATTTCGGGTAATTACTAACTAGAAGGCATGTGTTAGGGAAGAGAACAAGTACATCAAAGTGTGGAGGTCTCATATTAAAATCAGTGTGCCCTCTAAGAATTAGAAATTCCTAGAAAAAAAAAACTCAAGCTATTAAAGCAACGAACGCTGAGAACAAAAAGCCAAACCGTCAGAGAAAAAACGATCACAGGATTGTCTGATAGACCAACAGCAATTACTTAACCACGTCATCCTGGGTTCGGAAATTATTATCCACCTGGGTAACCGGAAAAAATCATGTTTTATGTTGTATGTTCCTATTTTATTACGCATTTGCAGTGATCCACTCTAGA